>NW_025535566.1:0-47500 GCF_020615455.1 Coregonus clupeaformis
GAGTATAGTTCTGCAGTTCCTAGGGTTCCTAATCTCTTAGACACACCCTACTTTGAATACATTGTCCTGTATTATATAATTAAATGTACATTTCATTTAGCAGTATTACAATAATGTATCTGTGAATTGTTAACTCTTAACAACAATTCTCTATGACATGTATTGCATATTGTTAATTTATACCGCCTGTGCTTTTTTATACTTTAGATACTGTTTTCCTACTCACTGTCAAGCGGCCATTTTGATACGTCATGTCCATGATGTATTGAGTGCTGAAGGTGTGTTTTTTAGATGCCTCAGTGTGCATGTCTGTCTGTGTGGTGGAGTGGTAACTGGGAACAGCTGTATCGGTTGTGATGACCAGGAGCTTAGCTTGGCTCAGGTTAGAAAATAAATCAGCCTTTGTTATATTAATTGTTATACTAATAATCCATCCCCATCATGTTCTGTGTACTCATTGATTCAATTACAACAGCCACCTAATTAAAGATTACTTTTGCTCTAAATCGGCTCAGACAACCTTATTACTATAACAGTGATGGAGAAAATACACAATAATCAGGATATCAGAAATCTGCTTCCTTAATTAGATAAAGGGCCCATCATTACAGAGGTGATCAGACCAAACAAATCAATCAGGAGATAAATGATTTAAGAGCTGAGTTCATTTTTTTAATGACCAAGTCAATTTGAGGTAATACTAACACCTGGCACACACTTCACAACCATAAAGGGTAGATAGAGGAATTAATCAAGATCATACTTTTCCTATTACATGAGGTTGTGTTGTGTGTGTTTGTGTGTGTGTGTGTGTGTGTGTGTGTGTGTGTGTGTGTGTGTGTGTGTGTGTGTGTGTGTGTGTGTGTGTTTGTGAGAGAGAGAGATATACAGAGAGAGAGAGAGAGAGAGAGAGAGAGAGAGAGAGAGAGAGAGAGAGAGAGAGAGAGAGAGAGAGAGAGAGAGAGAGAGAGAGAGAGAGAGAGAGAGAGAGAGAGAGAGAGAGAGAGAGAGAGAGAGAGAGAGAGAGAGACAGAGACAGAGACAGAGACAGAGACAGAGACAGAGACAGAGACAGAGACAGAGACAGAGACAGAGACAGAGACAGAGACAGAGACAGAGAGAGAGAGACAGAGAGAGAGAGAGGGTTCACTGTATTGTTATAAAACAATCTGCCTCTGTTGTTATTTATAGACTACTGCACATTGCACCTTCTTTGGCTGATTCTCCTTCACCAGAGTCCCATTATGAAGATCATCCAGAAAAGCATTCCAAGACAGTAGGCTGACGTCCTTTGGTTATATTACAGTCAAGGACATTATAATCATAATACATTTCCATGGTTACAGTTTTTATCCATCAGTACATAGTGATAATAAGAGTCCAGCTAGCATCATGGATGTTATCTTGTAGCTTTACTCCACTAGATGTTATCTTGTAGCTTTACTCCACTAGATGTTATCTTGTAGCTTTACGCCACTAGATGTTATCTTGTAGCTTTACTACACTAGATGTTATCTTGTAGCTTTACTACACTAGATGTTATCTTGTAGCTTTACTCCACTAGATGTTATCTTGTAGTTTTACTCCACTAGATTTTATTTTGTAGCTTTACTCTACTAGATGTTATTATCTTGTAGCTTTACTCCACTAGATGTTATCTTGTAGCTTTAGTCCATTAGATCTCATATTGTAGCTTACTCCACTAGATGTTGTTATTTTGTAGCTTTACTCTACTAGATGTTATTATCTTGTATCTTTACTCCACTATATGTTATCTTGTAGTTTTACTCCACTAGATGTTGTATTGTAGCTTTACTCCACTATATGTTATTATCTTGTAGCTTTACTACACTAGATGTTATATTGTAGCTTTACTCCACTAGATGTTATTATCTTGTAGCTTTACTCCACTAGATGTTATCTTGTAGCTTTACTCCACTAGATGTTATCTTGTAGCTTTACTCCACTAGACGTTATTATCTTGTAGCTTTACTACACTAGATGTTATTATCTTGTAGTTTTACTCCACTAGATGTTATCTTGTAGCTTTACTCCACTAGACGTTATTATCTTGTAGCTTTACTACACTAGATGTTATTATCTTGTAGCTTTACTCCACTAGATGTTATCTTGTAGCTTTACTGAACTGGATGTTTTCCATCCGTCGTGTGGTGATGAACAGAGTGATGATCTGAACCCCCAGTAGGACGATACCCACAGCTCCAATCAGCTCTGTGTGCTGCTTTCTCCAGCAGGACATGCCCCCCAGACAGCCCCCCAGGAAGATGACGCTCTGGGCAGAGAACTCATCCATCTGCTGGGCTCCTGCTCCACATTGGGAGTTCCACACTAGGGGGTCCACACAGCAGGTAGCAGGGACCCCACAGGACAGCACCCCCGGGGCAGAGCAGTTATAGTACCTGGGAGGGGAGAAGTCAAGGACTGTAACCAATCAAATTGGCTGCTTGGATAATGTTATGTGACATAAAAGCAATAACCCTAGTTATTGCTTTTATAAAATTTTATTCATTTTATTTCATCTTTATTCATACAGGTTATTCTCTGAGATAAAATCTCTTTTAAAACTATCAAAACTATCAAACTATCAAAATTATCGAAATGTTGAAACCCTAACAACCCCCATTGACAGACATCAGTTCACAAGGCTGTGTGTCAGTCAATGAACCATGTCATCACAAGTCATCATGTCAGTGGTCTGGTCAGTCACATCTCACTCACATGTTGACCTCCCAGTCTCTGTAGTTGTCAGCCCCGCAGCACTGCAGTCCTATCTGGATCTCATCTGTGATGAACCTCAGGTCCAGGTCATCCTGGTAACGCACCATGGCAGCCAGCATACCTGACCTCAGGTATCCCTCTATCTGTCTCTGCAGGCTGTAGGCCAAGATGGCCGCTAGGACCTGGGCTACTACTAGGACCAGCACCGTGGCTGAGAAGACCTGGAGCAGGCAGCAGTTCTCTCACAGAGCCCCCACACAGCCTGACAGGCAGAGGGTACACAGCACCAAGCCCAGCATCACAAACACCAGCATGGGGTCGGTGCTGATCTGTCCTATTTTCTCCTGAGCTAAGGATTCCTTGTTGATGAGGTCCCACAGACCCAGGGCCAGGACCAACAGGCCTAGCATCGTGAAGAGGAGGTTGCTGAAGAACAGGAGGTACTTGAGAAGGCAGTCACTCAGGGAGAAGGGCCTGCTATGGGCTCTGGGTTCTACCTCCCTGGTTCTACCCTGGTTCTCTGGTCCATCATTTGGTCCTGGTTCTGGAGCCTGTTCTTCTGTGCTGCTGTCCTCACTCCCTTGAAGGACTCCTGACAACTCTCTATCTGTGTCTGTCTTCAGAGAGCAATACAGGATGGACAATACACAATTAGGTTTCCCTGAGACCAAAACAACTTATCAAGTTCAGTCTATAGTGGTCATTGTTTTTAGGTTTAGCCTACTCTCAACCATAGAAATATAATCTATAGAACAGGTCCCCCCATTTAAGTAAAGAACGGCATAATGGGTGAATGGTAGCCATTGCGAGTGTACCCGTGAGTTTACCAGTCAAATTGACAGGGTTAAAAGTTGCAAGTCCTTTCTAGATAGTTTTTCTATGCTTGCAATGTTGAAAGGTCTGTAAACTCTATTCAGTACGATGTACAGTGAGTATATAACTAACAGTATACAGGTTGTCAGACAGACAGACAGTTCCTGTACCTTTGGTATGAGTGGGCTGGTCTCAGTCTGTGCGGTCTCTCTCCTCAACCAGGGAAAACGAAACCATCTCATGGACTGGAACCCCCTCATCTTCCTAGCTGCCAGGAAACGGTTCTCCCTCTGTCCTCTCAGAAAATATTATTCCCCTGTCCTCTCACAAAATATTATTCCTCTGTCCTCTTAGCTAGTCACTGTATGAGAGGTGATTCTCCCCCTGTCTTACAGTCAGTTTAAGAGACTACAGGACAGAGAGGAGAGGAGAGGAGAGGAGAGGAGAGGAGAGGAGAGGAGAGGAGAGGAGAGGAGAGGAGAGGAGAGGAGAGGAGAGGAGAGGAGAGGAGAGGAGAGGAGAGGAGAGGGGACTGTCTGAGGGGAAAGGGAGAGAGTAGAGGAGGTGGAAGCCAGGTCAGTACAGCTCTGTGCAGTGTGGTGTGGTGAGTGGGTAGTAAGCTCAGGGCTCCAGCAGACAGACGTGTGTGTATTCACTAGTGCACACTGTAGCAAAATGATTTGTAACGGAAACAAGAGTTTCTTATTGGACAAATTCATGTAGATCCCTCCCCCATTTTGGCCCATTGGCTTTTGTTTGGTTCCTAATGAATAAAGCCCAGGGCTCCCTGTGATTCCAGCAACATCATGTGAGAGGGTTAGGGTTAGTCTGTTTGGTTCCTAATGAATACAGCCCAGGGATCCCAGTGATTCCAGCAACATCATGTGAGAGGGTTAGGGGAAGTATTTTTGGTTCCTAATGAATACAGCCCAGGGATCCCAGTGATTCCAGCAACATCATGTGAGAGGGTTAGGGTTAGTCTGTTTGGTTCCTAATGAATACAGCCCAGGGATCCCAGTGATTCCAGCAACATCATGTGAGAGGGTTAGGGTTAGTCTGTTTGGTTCCTAATGAATACAGCCCAGGGATCCCAGTGATTCCAGCAACATCATGTGAGAGGGTTAGGGTTAGTCTGTTTGGTTACTAATGAATACAGCCCAGGGATCCCAGTGATTCCAGCAACATCATGTGAGAGGGTTAGGGTTAGTCTGTTTGGTTCTTAATGAATACAGCCCAGGGATCCCAGTGATTCCAGCAACATCATGTGAGAGGGTTAGGGTTAGTCTGTTTGGTTCCTAATGAATACAGCCCAGGGTTCCCAGTGATTCCAGCAACATCATGTGAGAGGGTTAGGATTAGTCTGTTTGGTTCCTAATGAATACAGCCCAAGGATCCCAGTGATTCCAGCAACATCATGTGAGAGGGTTAGGATTAGTCTGTTTGGTTCCTAATGAATACAGCCCAAGGATCCCAGTGATTCCAGCAACATCATGTGAGAGGTTTAGGGTTAGTCTGTTTGGTTCCTAATGAATACAGCCCAGGGATCACAGTGATTCCAGCAACATCATGTGAGAGGGTTAGGGTTAGTCTGTTTGGTTCCTAATGAATACAGCCCAGGGATCCCAGTGATTCCAGCAACATCATGTGAGAGGGTTAGGGTTAGTCTGTTTGGTTCCTAATGAATAAATCCCAGGGATCCCAGTGATTCCAGCAACATCATGTGAGAGGGTTAGGGTTAGTCTGTTTGGTTCCTAATGAATACAGCCCAGGTCTCCCAGGGATTCTAGCAGCATCATGTGAGAGTCACAGTTCAGACGATTAAGAAGTAATCAGAGCACGCCTCAATGAGTGTTACGCTCCAGGGTGAAGATTCCCTTAGGTACAAATCTAGAATCAGCTTAACCTCCCCCAATCCTAACCTTAACCATTAGTGGGTAAAATGCAAAACTGACCCAAGATCAGCGTCTACTCAGGGCAACTTCACCAGAGTGTTACCAGAAGAAGAGAGGCTCAGAGAACAGACCCCACTTTGATCCACAACAGCCATGTGATGAGACTGTGGAATGACATCATAATACGGAATTGTGAGAATGTTGTGATCATGCTGTGGGCTTTAGCCAATGAGTTTATTTATTTTATTTTAATTATTTCACCTTTATTTAACCAGGTAAGCCAGTTGAGAACAAGTTCTCATTTACAACTGCGACCTGGCCAAGATAAAGCAAAGCAGTGCGATAAAAACAACAAACACATATGGAATAAACAAAACGTACAGTCAATAACACAATAGAAAATATATATACAGTGTGTGCAAATGTAGTAAGTTATGGAGGTAAGGCAATAAATAGGCCATAGTGCAAAATAATTACAATTTAGTATTAACACTGGAGTGATAGATGTGCAGAAGATGATGTGCAAATAGAGATACTGGGGTGCAAATGAGCAAAATAAATAACAATGTAAATAACAATTTGGGGATGAGGTAGTTGGGTGGGCTAATTACAGATGGGCTGTGTACAGGTGCAGTGATCGGTAAGCTGCTCTGACAACTGATGCTTAAAGATAGTGAGAGAGATAAGTGTCTCCAGCTTCAGAGATTTTTGCAGTTCGTTCCAGTCTTTTGCAGCAGAGAACTGGAAGGAATGGCGGCCAAAGGAGGTGTGGGCTTTGGGGATGACCAGTGAGATATACCTGCTGGAACGCATACTACGGTGGGTGTTGCTATTGTGACCAATGATCTAAGATAAGGCGGGGATTTTCCTAGAAGAGATTTATAGATGACCTGGAGCCAGTGGGTTTGGCGATGAATATGTAGTGAGGGCCAGCCAACGAGAGCGTACAAGTCACAATGGTGGGTAGTATATGGGGCTTTGGTGACAAAACGGATGGCACTGTGATAGACTACATCCAATGGTGTTGTCTGCGTAGAGGTGGATCTGAGAGTCACCAGCAGCAAGAGCGACATCATTGATATACACAGAGAATAGAGTCGGCCCGAGAATTGAACCCTGTGGCACCCCCATAGAGACTGCCAGAGGTCCAGACAACAGGCCCTCCGATTTGACACATTGAACTCTATCTGAGAAGTAGTTGGTGAACCAGGCGAGGCAGTCATTTGAGAAACCAAGGCCATTTAGTCTGCCAATAAGAATGCGGTGATTGACAGAGTCAAAAGCCTTGGCCAGGTCGATAAAGACGGCTGCACAGTACTGTCTTTTATCGATCGCGGTTATTATATCGTTTAGGATCTTGAGCGTGGCTGAGGTGCATGAGTGTCTCTATGGTAGATTGAATTAATTCAAAAAGTGAAAATGATAGCAAACATTTAAGCAGGGGTGGAAATGGAGGGAATGCACGGAAGCAAAGTTCTCCAAGCAACATTTTGACACAAAACATCATATATTTTTTGCTGAATTCCCATGGTGATTTATTTTACAATGCTGAGTTTCCAGAATGACTTTTTTAATTCCATCCCTGGACACAACAAAAAGCAATTCCAACACGTTAAGGAGCTGTAGGGTAAGGAGTAGGAAAGGTTTCATTTTATCACAGTATGGTCATTGATATAGTCCATTTCTCTCTCTACACAGTAAAATACCTTAAATAGTTTGTCTCTTTAAAAATCAGCTTCGGCAGTAAAAGTGAATCTCTTATAAAACGTATAAACCATAAAACGTCACTTTCTAAAACCGGTGTGTGTATGTGTGTGTGTGGGTGTGTGTGGTGTGTGTGTGTGTGTGTGTGTGTGTGTGTGTGTATGTGTGTGTGTGTTGTGTCATCTATGAAGCTCTGGGCCTGGTTAGATATGTCAGCCCATAAATCAGGACCACCTGTACATTAGGAGTCTCCTCCAGAAACCATCAAACTATCAGAGGCTGAAATATTGGACTCAGTCCTGTAAAGGTTGGTGTGAGGTATGACCCAGGTGCGGTGCAGGATAGACGGTAGGCTGTAGGCAGAGATGGTGAAACATGGATCATTACTGGTGGTCCCAAAACCAGGATAGAAAATAACAGACTTATCACAATAAAATAAAGGAGGAGCAACTTGGTCTCCAAAAACAGGCTGACAGCAAACATTTGAAATACTAACTATGACTGAAAACAACAATGAAACAGGAAGAACACTTCTCAAGTACCTGTACATACGTCTCGCGATCAGACACTGATTAGTACTGTTTGGCATCGAGAAACTAGCAGAGAAAACAGAGCAAGGGAACACAGGGAAGGAGGGCATAAATACACGGGTGAACAGGTAAACACAGGAGACACCAATAGGATAATGATTAGTCCAGACTGTGAGTGAGGAGGTGCCTAAGGTTGTCGGAGGATGACACCTAGTGGGTCGCTCCGGAACTGCGACCCCCTCCTGTAACACAGACTCAACAGATAGCTCATCTGAATGACAGACACCATCAAACTATCAGAGGCTGTCAGATTGGACTCAGTCCCAACATATATCTCATCTGAATAACATAGATCTACAGAGTAAGAGAGGGTATAAAGGTAATTATTATGATGCTGTATGTGAAGTCTATGAACTTCCTCCTGGCCTGTTGGAGGACTGCTAGTGATCAGTTATAGAAGTACATTTGAATAGACACTTCCTTCATATGACCTACAGGGGGCAGCAGTGCTGACCTAACAGCTTGTAATGACTGTAGCTGGCCTCAAAAGAAGCTGGTCAGAGGTATTCTGTTGTTCTGCTTTAATAATCAGTCAGTCAACTGTCCCAGCAGGTAGCTGGTAGGTCTCAGGTCCAGGTTTGTCCCAGTAGGTATCTGGTGGGTATCAGGTCCAGGTTTGTCCCAGTAGGTAGCTGGTAGGTCTCAGGTCCAGGTTTGTCCCAGTAGGTAGCTGGTAGGTCTCAGGTCCAGGTCTCCTGTAGTTTTACTCCCTGTCCTCCCATCCTATATTTGTCTTGGCTCTTCTTGATGCTTTGGATCCTGTTTTGGTTCAGAGTAGCTCAGCGCTGGTGAGGTAGGTATCCTGAGGAGAGGAATATGTGCAGAGCTTCCAGCTTTTTAATTTTTTTTCTGCTGTTCTGGGTCTGCTGGCCAACTCAACACCTTCCTCCTCATGGCCAGTCACCTAGAGTCATGAAAGACGTAGATTAGACTCTTTCTGGAACAGAATGTCCCTCCAATTGACCTGAAATGAGTTGAGGTGATCATGAGTTACAGTGACAAGACTCAGTCTACTCTAGTAAGACCATTATTCTACTTGAATTATGGGCTCAACTCACCATGTGAATGACAGAGAGTTTCCACTGAGACCACTACACACACACACTTTTCCACCCATAGAATGAAGGGGTTGAAACAGCTCTCAAGAGCGGTCGAAACTTGTGTAATATTGTGAATTTCAGAATTTTGTGAAATGGTTGTAGAAATAGTCTTAAAGATGTTCAATTTCTACTGGATGGCAAATCAAGGGTTTTCTGCATAAATAGTAAACACAACCAATGGCTGACTTTGGTGTGTTGTTATAGCAATGGTATACAAACATGTTAAACAGCTGACTTTGGTGTGTGTTGTTATAGCAACTGTATATGAACATAGTAAACAGCAGACGGGTGGTGTTGTAATAGCAACTGTATATGAACATGTTAAACAGCTGACTGGTGGTGTTGTTATATCAACTGTATATGAACATGTTAAACAGCTGACTGGTGGTGTTGTTATAGCAACTGTATATGAACATGTTAAACAGCTTATCACCTCTCAGCATGAAACCAGTCTGACTCCAGAAGCCATGCAGTGTGTGTGTGCACTGTGCAGCTTAGTGCTCCTTCAGAGGAGGACATAAACAACTCCATTACTCCATACTGAACACACTGTGAGGAACAGCTCAGTACATGCCAGACAGTTACAACTCCATTACTCCATACTGAACACACTGTGGAGGAACAGCTCAGTACATGCCAGACAGTTACAACTCCTTTACTCCATACTGAACACACTGTGGAAGAACAGCTTTAATATTGTGGATAGATTGTAGCTTCCATTAATGTAATTGTCTGCATAATTTCCAATCCCCCATATAGTATATAGTGAGGGAAAAAAGTATTTGATCCCCTGCTGATTTTGTACGTTTGCCCACTGACAAAGAAATGATCAGTCTATAATTTTAATGGTAGGTTTATTTGAACAGTGAGAGACAGAATAACAACAAAAACATCTGTCAAAAATGTTATAAATGATTTGCATTTTAATGAGGGAAATAAGTATTTGACCCCCTCTCAATCAGAAAGATTTCTGGCTCCCAGGTGTCTTTTATACAGGTAACGAGCTGAGATTAGGAGCACACTCTTAAAGGGAGTGCTCCTAATCTCAGCTTGTTACCTGTATAAAAGACACCTGTCCACAGAAGCAATCAATCAGATTCCAAACTCTCCACCATGGCCAAGACCAAAGACCTCTCCAAGGATGTCAGGGACAGGATTGTAGACCTAGACAAGACTGTAATGGGCTACAAGACCATCGCCAAGCAGCTTGGAGAGAAGGTGACAACAGTTGGTGCGATTATTCACAAATGGAAGAAACACAAAAATAACTGTAAATCTCCCTCGGCCTGGGGCTCCATGCAAGATCTCACCTCGTGGAGTTGCAATGATCATGAGAATGGTGAGGAATCAGCCCAGAACTACACGAGAGGATCTTGTCAATGATCTCAAGGCAGCTAGGACCATAGTCACCATGAAAACAATTGGTAACACACTACCCCGCAAGGTCCCCCTGCTCAAGAAAGCACATATACAGGCCCGTCTGAAGTTTGCCAATGAACATCTGAATGATTCAGAGGAGAACTGGGTGAAAGTGTTGTGGTCAGATGAGATCAAAATGGAGCTCTTTGGCATCAACTCAACTCGCCATGTTTGGAGGAGGAGGAATGCTGCCTATGACCCCAAGAACACCATCCCCACCGTCTAACATGAAGGTGGAAACATTATGCTTTGGGGGTATTTTTCTGCTAAGGGGACAGGACAACTTCACCGCATCAAAGGGATGATGGATGGGGCCATGTACCGTAAAATCTTAGGTGAGAACCTCCTTCCCTCAGCCAGGGCATTGAAAATGGGTCGTGGATGGGTATTCCAGCATGACAATGACCCAAAACACACGGCCAAGGCAACAAAGGAGTGGCTCAAGAAGAAGCACATTAAGGTCCTGGAGTGGCCTGGCCAGTCTCTAGACCTTAATCCCATAGAAAATCTGTGGAGGGAGCTGAAGGTTTGAGTTGCCAAACGTCAGGCTCGAAACCTTAATGACTTGGAGAAGATCTGCAAAGAGGAGTGGGACAAAATCCCTCCTGAGATGTGTGCAAACCTGGTGGCCAACTACAAGAAACGTCTGACCTCTGTGATTGCCAACAAGTGTTTTGCCACCAAGTACTAAGTCATGTTTTGCAGAGGGGTCAAATACTTATTTCCCTCATTAAAATGCAAATAAATTCATAACATTTTTTTTGTTGTTATTCTGTCTCTCACTGTTCAAATAAACCTACCATTAAAATTATAGACTGATCATTCTTTTGTCAGTGGGCAAACGTACAAAATCAGCAGGTCGTAGCTCTAGAAAGAGGCGAGTTGGATGAAAGTTCAAAATGTATTTTCCCAGTCGTAGTTCGTTTTTCCCAAGTTCCCAGTTGTCTTGAACTCACTAAAGTCAGATTTTGCAGCTCCGAGTTAACAGTTGTTTTGTACGTGGCACAAATCATGCTTCATTGACAGCATGGCCAATGTTGAATGTTTATAATTTTAAACTAGGAAAAGAGACCCTTAATCTTAGACTTGGTACCACACAGCCCCTCCACTGAACAGCAAGCTAATAATTGCTTTGCAATGCTTGCAGTTAGACATTGATTCCTTCCAAACCACTCGTTGTTGAATTTGCGATTTCCAACTTGTTGTGTAATGTTTATGTCCAATGGCTGATGAGCACCGATACGTTTTATCCATAATTTCTCTTCATTATTTCTCTTCATATGACAAGGATTAAAAAGGATTTGCCAGTAGATTGTCAACTTGATTAATGACTGCTAGCTAAGATTCTGAAAGTATGATGTTGACATGATCAGTCCAATCAAAGCTACTGTAGATATAATGTGATTTGATGTCATTTTATCTGTGGCCAATGACCATGATCCTTCTTGGATGGGCACTTCTAATGTAACTCTATGGCAGCACCCAAGGGGCTAGAATTTTCTAGTTCTACCCTTAGACTTGGTGGTGATGTAATGTCCCCATGAGTGACAAAACACTGAGCCAATCACGGCTCAACGCGCTATATTTTCTGCTGGCTTGCCCCACCATCACAGAAAGCACTGAGCTAGGCTGAAACACCTGTATTTTGGAGCTGCCTTACTCAAGAAAACAAAAAAGAGACCATGTTTGTATGCGACTTTATTAACTCAATGATATATATATATTTCACATTGTTTGCAAACTGATATGTGACACGTATTAATATTAACGCCAAATAACATGCAAAACAGGCAAAATGTTGTATTTTATTTTTCATTTTATTTTATTTTTTGCTAAACATGTGGGGCTCAAAACAGGTGAGGCTGACAGGTTGCCACTGATGGTGACCATAGGTTAAGTTACCATGGTGACCATAGGTTAGGCTACTATGGTGAGCGAGCATTGCGTCTTTTTATTTTCAAAGTATTGATTGCCCATTTCTTTGCCTGCAAATCATCCTCCTAAAAGATGTAAAACGTAGCAAGTGTTGCTGTCATCATTCTTGCTGCTTCCAGTTCAGTAGCCATACCTACGAGATCAGGTGCGCGTGTGGTCTCAATTAAATATTGTAGGCTATAGCCTATGCATGGGCAGAGAAGCAGGGAGCAGTTATCTTTCCAATGAAATGTATTTCCTAATAGGCCTATGATTAGACTATAGTTTACTACATTGCCTAGAAATACGTATAAATCACAGGAGGTTGGTGGCACCTTAATTGGGGAGGACGTGCTCGTGGTAATGACTGGAGCGGAATAAGTGGAATGGTATCAAATACATCAAACACATGGTTTCCAGTTGTTTGATACCATTCCATTTGCTCCATTCTGGCCATTATTATGAGCTGTTCTCCCCTGAGCAGCCTCCTGCGGTATAAATATTGATCACCCATATTTCTCGGTCTGAAAATCTTCCCACTCCTAAAAGGTAGGCTATACAAATAGCTCAAGAGAAAGTGCAAGTCTATCCAACTCTGCTCTCTTGAAACTACATCTAGCATATTGACTGATATAGCCCAGTAATACAATGTACGGGCCATGTGAGAATCTCTGGTAACCTATTTCTTAAGTTATTTTTGCGCATTTGATATTGCTTATAGGGTGCAAAATTGCTCGGACCATGGCTGGCAAGTGAGCTGCATCACATACACCTAAAATAACATTGCAGGAATGTGGTTGGGTTTGGGACCAGTTCTTGCGGTAGCATGTGGGAGTCAGACGAACGCCAGTAGGTGCGGGAGGGAGCAGTATGCGGGCAGGAGCGGGATGAAGAAATCGGTCCCGTGCAGACCTCTACTGTGCACCATGACAGTGAAGTATGTAATGTTAGAGTTGTTTGTTACTGTGTCAGTCTGAAAAGTAGGGAATTAGCTTGGGAAACTGACAGATCAATAACTTAATATTGCCATACTGACTAATACAACTCACGTTGCACTGAAAAAAACGTCAGAATATCAATCTTCAATCGTTTGGCCGATGGTTTCATCGTTTGATTCAGGTCTAGTGTGATTGAGGCAAAAATAATAGCTAATGTTAGCCAACTTTTGGCCAGCTCTTTCTCTAACCGTACATCACCTGGCGAAAGTTAGCCAAGTTCATTTACTTCTGAAACGAGACAAAACAAAGGCTACAAAACATTTCATACAAAAAACAGCTGTTTGATTGTAATAATAGCCACCTCATATCGCTATCTGACGGCTAGAACTGACCTGGCTATGGTAGCTACTAGCTAGCTTAGCTTATTCATTCACTTCAGTGGAGAGGGGATGAAACATGTCGGTTACAATACCAGCTCAGCACTGCGAATAAACACTAGTTTAGTTTTTTCTGTTCAGTTGACAGCAGTTACCTTGCCAGCTACATCAGTCAACTCAATAGTAGCCAGTTTCTGCTCTGCTTGCTTTTATAACTCGGTGAAAGAGCGCAACACATACACACTGAACTATGCTCAACTCTCCCGGCTTTTTGTATCACATTGCAATGATAAAACTGGGCGGACAATAATGCAATTTCAGAATGTGGGGGGGACAAGTTGCGCCTCTGGCTGCAATTAGTAAATGGTTTAAACTGTTCTCTATTTTTAACATTAGATGTTGGACTCAGTATCATTTTCAGTATGAATAAGAACTATGACCTTGTAAGATTCAACTCAATATTAGGAAGGTGTTCTTAATGTTTTGTACACTCAGTGTCATGTTATGTTTTACATAGCTCAGCTGGTAGAGCACGGCGCTTGTAACGCCAAGGTAGTGGGTTCGATCCCCGGGACCACCCATACACAAAAATGTATGCACGCATGACTGTAAGTCGCTTTGGATAAAAGCGTCTGCTAAATGGCATATTATTATTATTATTATTACATTGTGCATCAGTGATCAGAATAAAGGCTGCAGTTCTGTCAAAGTCCACCAGAGGAAGACCACCACTAATGACAGAGGATACATTTTTACATTTTACATTTTAGTTATTTAGCAGACGCTCTTATCCAGAGCGACTTACAGGAGCAATTAGGGTTAAGTGCCTTGCTCAAGAGCACATCGACAGATTTTTCACCTAGTCGGCTCGGAGATTAGAACCAGCGACCTTTCGGTTACTGGCACAACGCTCTTAACCACTAAGCTACCTCTACAGCAGGCCCAGTTGGTGCTAGTCAGACCACTGGTTTCAGTCCCACCTAGTCTCGCTGGGCCATCCTTACATCCCACCCCAGTAAAACATGATGGTTTCATGTCTACTATCTCTAGTTATCAGAGTCATTCACCAGGGACGTGTTCTAGCTCTGACACTGAGTTACAGGCAGTGATGTGTTGCTCTCTTTCTTTCTCCCCCAGGACACACCTGATTCCCCTCCCCTCCTCCCCCCCCCCTCCTCATCTCCTTATTTATAGCTTCATGTAAATGAAGAGGTTATTTTATCTCCTCTCAGAACTGTGTGGGAGGGGTGGGGAGGAGGAGGGGAGAGGAGGGGAGATCTGCAGGTGCCCGGAGAAGTGAACTGAAACTGAGGTTGCAGCTGACCAGAGCCCAAATGGCTCTTTATTCCCTTTATAGTGCACTACTTTTAACAAGGGCACTTGAAAGGACAAATGGGCTCTGGTCAAAAGGAGTACACTATAAAGGCTTCCACAGGCACTTAATAGACCTGCACTGAGGGGGGACTGAGTAACTCATTCTTCTAGACCGGCTCTGAGGGGGGGACTGAGTAACTCATCGTTCTAGACCTGATCTGAGGGGGGGACTGAGTAACTCATCGTTCTAGACCTGATCTGAGGGGGGGACTGAGTAACTCATCGTTCTAGACCTGATCTGAGGGGGGGACTGAGTAACTCATCGTTCTAGACCTGCTCTGAGGTGGGGGGCTGGGGAAAAACTCATTCTGATTGGCTGGGGCTGGGTCACCAGTGGGTGGGCCTGGCTGTCAAGTGGATGGGCCTATGCCCTCCAACGCCCACCCAAGGCTGCACCTTTGCCCAGTCATGTGGAATTCGTAGATTAGGGCCTAATTTATTTCAATTGACTGATTTCTTTATATGAACTGTAACTCAGTAAAATCTTTTAAATTGTTGCATGTTGTATTTGTATTTTTGTTCATTATAATAATAATATTATTATTGTAACTGTGGAAGTCTGTGAACCCCCAGATATGTAAATCAACAATAAAAGTAGCTGGTGATTGGTTACCTGCAGAGGCCCCTCCATCTGGTCCTCCCTGGATTGGTGGTAGGTTAACTGTAGAGGCCCCTCCCTCTGGTCCTCTCTGTATGTCTCCTTATAGGTGAGTCCTGCAGCCTCTCCTCTCCTCACACTCCAACCCTGCTCATCTCTCAGCTGGACAGTAAGGGCCGTTCACACCACTCACTGACAACATGTTGGGGACACTCTGCACTCTCATCACTGCTCTAACATGTAAGGAATTTAATGCATGTTCAATCTGAATCTAAAGAATTCAATAGAAGTTGTACATTCATGTATGATAAAATGATTTAAATTGTGTGTTTAATTCCCACAGATGTCATTTGCCAGAAAGCGGTGATACAGACACCTTCAGTACTGACTGTCAGTACAAAGGGGACTGCCACTTTTCACTGTGACATTACCAAAGGGGAAGGAAATTATGTAATCTGGTATGAACAGGTTCCAGGAGGAGCTCCTCAGTATGTGTTAAGGTTTTACCATACTCATGCCTCTCCTGATCAATATGGATCTGGTTTCTCCTCTGATCGTTTCACATCTAAAGCCACATCTGATAAGGATTATCAGTTTATAATCAATAATGTGGAGGAGGAGGACTCAGCAGTGTATTACTGTAACACATGGGACAGCTCTGTTAAAGAGCACGTATCACAGTGATATACACCATGACAAAAACCTCCTCACCAAATACACTCACTTCTGCATTATGCGTGGCAGAGGGGTGAACTCTAAGAAACAGCAGTTGAAGTTGATCAGGGATCATTATAACAATAAATATATGACACAATGGGAGATCTGGAAATGGAAGAACCTTCCATCTCTACATGTCAAAAAGAGCATAAGAAGACTGTCTGAAAGGAAACTGATGTTGGCTCTCTTGGTGTGATCATCACCATTATGTCATCATCATCATCACCATCATCATCACTATCATCATCATCATTATATCACCATCATCATCATCATTATATCACCATCATCATCACCACCACCACCACCACCACCATCATCATCATTATATCACCATCATCATCATCACCACCATCATAATCATCATTATATCACCATCATCATCATCATCATCATCATCATCATCATCATCATCATCATCATCATCATCACTATCATCATCATCATTATATCACCATCATCATCATCATTATATCACCATCATCATCATCACCACCACCACCACCACCATCATCATCATCATTATATCACCATCATCATCATCATCATCACCACCATCATAATCATCATTATATCAACATCATCATCATCACCACCATCATCACCACCACCACCATCATCATCATCATCATCATCATCATCACCACCACCATCATCATCATTATATCATCATCAACAACAACAACAACAACATCATCATCATCATCATACTCATCATCCATCATCACCATCATCATCATCAAGTCAATACAATATCATATAGATAGTGCTTTAACTCATGGATTCAAAAGGACCAGACACCAACAGCAGAATATGATGCTATACTATATACTGTTACTTCATAGAGAGAAACTCTAGAAAAGCCTGAGATGTTTGAAGAGAGAGTGAAGATGTATCTGAATGGGATGTTTCAGTTCCAGTCCTCTCAGTAGGGAGAGTGAAGCTCTGTCTAAATGGGATGTTTCAGTTCCTGTCCTCTCAGTAGGGAGAGTGAAGCTGTATCTGAATGGGATGTTTCAGTTCCTGTCCTCTCAGTAGGGAGAGTGAAGCTCTGTCTAAATGGGATGTTTCAGTTCCTGTCCTCTCAGTAGGGAGAGTGAAGCTGTATCTGAATGGGATGTTTCAGTTCCTGTCCTCTCAGTAGTGAGAGTGAAGCTCTGTCTAAATGGGATGTTTCAGTTCCTGTCCTCTCAGTAGGGAGAGTGTGGAGGTTTTTGTACGGCCGTGTACACAAACTGAATCACTGTGCTATTCGGACCAGGAACCAAGCTCATTATCAGTGGTGAGTACCCTTTATTTTAACCTTATATTTTTGTTTTCAAGGTTTTTTTGTAATACATCATAGTTTATAGAGATAAAGTATGTAACATGATATTCTTACTTCATCATTTTTAATGTAAATAACCTACTTTGTGTACTGATTATCAAGGGTCATGGACACAATGTGACAACTTCATAACTACAGTATATCTGTAGTTGTTGATTTCTCATTTAAACTTAAAAAATGTATTGCACTATTTGACCATGTAGGCTACTCCTGTCACTTGACAACTCTACTCATTTATAATGTCTCATACAATAATAATTTATTTAGTCAGAGGTAGAATTGAATGTGAAGGATACATAAAGTTGTATCATCAACCTTTAAAATGTTGGTCCCACGTTATATTAAATAATGATAAAACCATGTATATGTTAGTTACAGACAATGTTGCTACATGATTAATTACATTGTAGGCTACTATATTACAGTTGGTAATTATGTTTGCTGGTTGAATAAGTAGGAGGATATACATTTGATTTTAAGCACATCTGACTACTTGATTATGTTTAAAGTAAGAGATCTAAACTCATTACTCACTTGCACAGAAATCTGCTTTACCTCCGCAAAGTCACACATTGGGAGTTTCTTAGAAAGTTTCAAAATAAGGCAAGCTACAAACAGACATAATGTGCAACATGTAACAATAGAATTACATGGTTTTAGTGCCTTTTAATTTATGAGGCCAAAATATAATTGATTGTAGTCTTTGAGAAAATGTTGAATTTTTTATTCTACAGTATGATGCACACAACCCTGTTTCATTCTACTAACATATTTAATGATTTTGTGTAATGTTTCTTCTGCTCATTCCATTGGTCCAGGCTCTACCCTCCCTCCTCCAGTCTTGACCATCATCCCTCCGTCCAGTGGTGAGTTGAAGTCCAGCAAAGTCACCCTGGTGTGTTTGGCCAGTCAGATGGCCATGGGCTACGCTGATGTGAGCTGGACAGCGGGAGGGAATCCGGTCACCAGCGGCATCGCTACGAGTGGCCCCGTGCCGCAAGCCGACAAGACGTTCCGACTCAGCAGCTGTCTGACCGTTGACACGTCAGAATGGAACCAGGACAAAGTGTTCTCATGTAAAGTCACCGCGGGCTCCAAGTTCGCTGAGAAAGGCATCAAAAAGTCTGAATGCAGCACTTACTAGTTTGAGAACCACTGTAATGTCAATGTGATATTCTACATAGCTTTTCAAGTTATTGTTAATGAATTAGAAGGTTTATCTGCATATATACATTCTGTTCCATAAAAGAGAGAAATAGCTACTAATACTGATATCATAGGCTATTTGATAAGTAGACTGTATATTTGAAATTGGTTGCTTTGCAGATTTATAATAGAGGAATTGTTATAGCTTTGCTGTATTGTGGATATTCAATAAAGAGCATTCTAAAGAACAAGTGTTTGTATTTGAGCATGTTGATGAGCATCAGTGTTAGCAGCACGAAATGACGGGGAATTTAACTGAACTCAAATAGAGCAGCCTGCTCTCTGACTTTTGTCCAGATCCAGAAATTGTTGATCAACTATCCAGGATGTAGGGCAGGTTTACTGTAATGTTAATGAATAACCAGAGATGGACCAGAGGTTTACTTTATATTATAACTTCACATTATTGAGAACCTTTCATTAGTGTGATATGATTGTATTTTAAGATAATTTTAAAAGTACCTGTTTAATAATCATCCATAAACAATTTTCTTGTACTATCATATTTCTCTGTATGATGAATTAAAACAACAGTACAATAGCATGATATATTCAATATATTCATAGTTTATAGTTATAATATTCAATAGTGTTATAAACTTGCATCTTGCTAAGATGTACAATAACATTTTAGTCATTAATATCTTTGCCAGCAGGTGGAAAGAGAAGAGAGAATCATATTGTAATATGCTGCCACGTTGTGCCTCAAAGGGCTGTATTTCAACAGAATATACTGAGTGGACAAATCATTAGGAACATATGCTCTTTACATGCCATAGACTGACCAGGTGAATCCAGGTTAAAGCTATGATCCCTTATTGATGTCACCTGTTAGATCCACTTCAATCAGTGTAGATGAAGGGGAGGAGACAGGTTAAAGAAGGATTTTCAAGCCTTGAGACAATTGAGGCATGGATAGTGCATGTGTATACTTGCCAGCAGGGAGAAAGAGTTTTATTTCAACAGTATATTTGTAAAGTAGTCCTGTAGTATCTTACTCTGTATTTGCAGTATTTACAGATATTATACGTAAAAATATTGTGTATGGAAACACTTATTATAATATGAGATGATGAATCCAATGATTAGAACATTTCTAGAATACATTATGCCCATCACACATCATCAACACACACCATCAATATCAAATCAATCACAAATGATCATGTTATTGATAGTTAGTGTACAGTAGCTCTGTCGTCAGTACAAAGCTCTCATCAGTTCTGAGATCATCAGTTCATGTTGATCTGGTTCAGAGAGGAGTGATGATGTAGTTGAGACTATATCAGTCCTGAAGGGCTGTCCACACCAAGGATGATAGATATAATGATAACTATAATGATAAACTATTCATAACTATTAAACATTGGCGATCATCCACACTAGATGACAGTTTATGGTTTATCGTTGTACAGTACACCTGTCAATCATCTGATTAAGGCTTAGGGACCCTCCTTCCTCTAGACCCCGTGGACCCTGAACCCGTACCGTTTCCCCGCTCTGGATTCCTCATCTGTACCCTCATCTGTGCCCTTGGTGGTGCCCTCACCTCTCCCCTTAACGGTGCCCTCAGTGGCATCCTCAGCGGAGGCCAGCGAGTGACCCTCCGTATGGGGCATTGAGGAGTCCACACAGGGGGCCGGGGGAGTTTCCCAGCCTGCAGGTCGTCTACGAAGCCCTCCACCCTATCGAACTTGGAGCTGAGCCTTCTCAGCTCATCCTTCAGAGAGTTGAACTGCTTGTAGAGGTCCCCCAGAGCCTCAGACAGGGGCTGAATCCTGCAGAGGGAGAGAGAGAGAGAGAGAGAGAGAGAGAGAGAGAGAGAGAGAGAGAGAGAGAGAGAGAGAGAGAGAGAGAAATAGAGAAGTCGTGTCACTGAATTGCTACCAACTGGGCAAAAACTGGTTGAATCAAAGTGGTTTCCACGTCATTTCAACCCAAAGAATCTATGTGATGACGTTGAATCAACGTGGAAAACGGATTGGATTAGAAAAACGTCACTAACGCAAGGGAATTACATATTTCTTCATCCAACTTTTTACCTAAATCCAATGACATGGTGACATTTTTTGTTGATTTCACGTTAGTTGACAACTCAACCAAATGTAAATCAAAACTAGACGTTGAACTGACGTCTGTGCCCAGTGGGTAGGTGGTGGTGGTGCAGCTGGATAGTAAGCAGAGGATCACTAGTTCTAGCAGTGGTAGGAACAGAGACAGTGAAGGAAGCTATACTGTTAGCAGTACAGTTGTGCCGGTTACAGAGGTCAGTAAGGGAACAGAGACAGTGAAGGAAGATATACTGTTAGCAGTACAGTGGTGCCGGTTACAGAGGCAGAGGCCCAGCAGATCTACACAGGAGAAGAGCAACAGAGAGGGAATTAACTAGATCAGGCCACTGTCATGTAGGGGTCAGTCGAACGACTATGGGCCTGTTTCCCGGAAACAGTCCTGCAATAAAAAAAGCAAGATCAATGGAGAATCTCCATTTAAAAAGCTTTTCAGTCCAGATTTAGGCTTAATCTGTGTCCGGGAAACCACCCCAATATGTTTTCAACTAGAAATGCAATTGAAATGTTAGTGCACTAAATTATGACAATACGTAGTCTACACACCACTTTACACATTGTGAAATCCCTATTACAATCTAATGGGCCACGCTGCTAAGAGGCTAGAATATATTAAAATAAAATATGATGGAAAACGTCTCATTGTGTAATTTGTAGGAAACATAAGGACAGAAGACATGGAAAACTAGAGCATCATTAAACATCAATTACATTCTTCATCAATGAGAAAACATGTCTGGCTTAATGTCAAGCTATGTTACTGTGCGTGCACTGCAGCCTATCCAGGCCTGTTATTGGAGAGTGAACGCTTACAGCAAACATGCTGGTACACGTGATGTGTTATTGGCTGCCTGTAGGGCTCAGAGTAGGAACACTGAGTCTCTCCAGGACTGGTTGGATGGCTGCTAGCTAGTCGTCTTTGATGTCTCAGCCAGAAATCTTAGTTCACTGTCCAGAGTGGAGTGCTGATCTAGGATCAGGTCCTCTCTGTCCATATACACTGAATAAAAATACAACCACAACATGTAAACTGTTGGTCCCCTGTTTCATGAGCTGAAATAAAAGATATGGACAAAAACGTTTTTTTCCCGCAAATGTTGTGCACAAATTTGTTTACACCCGTGTTAGTGAGCATTTCTCCTTTGCCATGATAATCCATCCACCTGACAAGAGTGGCATATCAACAAGCTGATTAAACAGAATGATCATTACACAGGTGCACCTTGTGTTGGGGACAATAAAAGGCAACTCTCTTCCAGAGACACTTTAAACCCTACCTCTTTAAGGAATACCCGGAATGGTATAAAAGTAATCCTTCAAATATCATATTATGTGCAAATAGTTAAAGTACTAAAGGGAAAACAAATTAACATAAATATGGGTGTATTGTATTTACAATGGTGTTTGTTCTTCACTGGTTGCCCTTTTCTTGTGGCGACAGGTCACAAATATTGCTGCTGTGATGACACACTGTGGTGTTTCACCCAATAGATATGGGAGTTTATCAAAATTGGGTTTGTTTTCGAATTCTTTGTGGATCTTTGTAATCTGAGGGAAATATGTGTCTCTAATATGGTCATACATTTGGCAGGAGGTTAGGAAGTGCAGCTCAGTTTCCACCTCCTTTTGTGGGCAGTGTGCACATAGCCTGTCTTCTCCTGAGAGCCAGGTCTGCCTTTGGCAGCCTTTCTCAATAGCAAGGCTATGCTCACTGATTCTGTACATAGTCAAAGCTTTCCTTAAGTTTGGGCCAGTCACAGTGGTCAGGTATTCTGCCGCTGTGTACTCTCTGTTTAAGGCCAAATTGCATTCTAGTTTGCTCTGTTTTTTTGTTAATTCTTTCCATTGTGTCAAGTAATTCTCTTTTTGTTTTCTCATGATTTGGTTGGGTCTAATTGTGCTGCTGTCCTGGGTCTCTGTGGGGTCTGTTTTTGTTTGTGAACAGAGCCCCAGGACCAGTTTGCTTAGGGGACTCTTCTCCAGGTTCAGCTCTCTGTAGGTGATGGCTTTGTTATGGAAGGTTTGGGAATCGCTTACTTTTAGGTGGTTGTAGAATTTAACGGCTCTTTTCTGGATTTTGATAATTAGCGGGTATCGGCCTAATTCTGCTCTGCATGCATTATTTGGTGTTTTTCGTTGTACTAGTTGGTGAGCAGACCCCAGACCACACAACCATGAAGGGCAATGGGTTCTATAACTGATTCAAGTATTTTTTGCCAGATCCTAATTGGTATGTCGAATTTTATGTTCCTTTTGATGGCATAGAAGGCCCTTCTTGCCTTGTCTCTCTCAGATCGTTCACAGCTTTGTGGAAGTTACCTGTGGCGCTGATGTTTAGGCCGAGGTATGTATAGTTTGTTGTTGACTACAATATCTCTCTCTCTCTCTCTCTCTCTCTCTCTCTCTCTCTCTCTCTCTCTCTCTCTCTCTGTCTCTCTCTCTCTCTCTCTCTCTCTCTCTCTCTCTCTCTCTCTCTCTCTCTCTCTCTCTCTCTCTCTCTCTCTCTTTTTCTCTCTCTTTCTGACACGTGGGATGATGTCACCTACCTGACGTATTCTGGAAGGACGGAGGCGTGATCGTTGATCAGCAGGTCCTTCACCTGGTTCATGATGGCAAACTTCCAGTTGTCCAGCACCTGGGTCAGGTTGGAGCAGATCTTAGTCTGGCTTTTATCTGCTGGAGATGACATGGGAATGTTCATTCAACAGTCAGATACAGAAGGTAGACTATACTGTACTATACCACTGGCTGTTCATGTCTTGAAGATAACAAGCTGTTAGAACTCTATTCAATATAATTCACTATCAATACATGTACAATACAGAACATACTGCTTGAAGTGTGCTGCATAAGGGACTCTACAAGCACATACAGGAAGTAGTTTACAAACTAGTGACTGTGTCTGGTCTGCCGTACCTCTATCAAAGAGACTCTACACATACAGTAAGTAGATTACATACTAGTGACTGTGTCTGGTCTGCCGTACCTCTATTAAAGAGACTCTACACATACAGTATGTAGATTACATACTAGTGACTGTGTCTGGTCTACCTTACCTCTATCAAAGAGACTCCTTTCCTCTTTTGACCTCACCCTCTCACCGTCCCCCCCTACTCACAAGGCAGGCAATACGCTTGACCTCATCTTTACTAGATGTTGTTCTTCTACTAATCTCACTGCAACTCCCCTCCAAGTCTCCGACCACTACTTTGTATCCTTTTCTCTCTCGCTCTCCTCCAACACTACTCACTCTGCCCCTACTCAGATGGTAACGTGCCGTCGCAACCCTCGCCCATTCTCTCCCGGTACTCTCTCCTCTTCCATACTATCATCTCTTCCCTCTGCTAAATCCTTCTCCCTCCGATCTCCTGATTCTGCCTCCTCAACCCTCCTCTCCTCCCTTTCTGCATCTTTTGACTGTCTATGTCCCCTATCCTCCCGGCCGGCTCGGTCCTCCCCTCCTGCTCCGTGGCTTGACGACTCATTGCGAGCTCACAGAAAAGGGCTCCGGGCAGCCGAGCGGAAATGGAGGAAAACTAGACTCCCTGCGGAACTGTCATCGTTTCACTCCCTCCTCTCTACATTCTCTTCCTCTGTTTCCGCTGCTAAAGCCACTTTCAACCACTCTAAATTTCAAGCCTCTGCCTCTAACCCTAGGAAGCTCTTTGCCACCTTCTCCTCCCTGCTAAATCCTCCTCCTCCCCCTCCCTCCTCCCTCTCTGTGGATGACCTCGTCAACCATTTTGAAAAGAAGGTTGATGACATCCGATCCTCATTTATTAAGTCAAACGACACCGCTGGTCCTGCTCACACTGCCCTACCCTATGCTTTGACTTCTTTCTCCCCTCTCTCTCCAGATGAAATCTTGCGACTTGTGACGGCCGGCTGCCCAACAACCTGCCCGCTTGACCCTATCCCCTCCTCTCTTCTCCAGACCATTTCCGGAGACCTTCTCCCTTACCTCACCTCGCTCATCAACTCATCCTTGACCGCTGGCTATGTCCCTTCCATCTTCAAGAGAGCGAGAGTTGCACCCCTTCTCAAAAAACCTACACTCGATCCCTCTGATGTCAACAACTACAGACCAGTATCCCTTCTTTGTTTTCTCTCCAAAACTCTTGAGCGTGCCGTCTCTAGCCAACTCTCCTGCTATCTCTCTCAGAATGACCTTCTTGATCCAAACCAGTCAGGTTTCAAGGCTGGTCATTCAACTGAGACTGCTCTTCTCTGTGTCACGGAGGCTCTCTGCACAGCTAAAGCTAACTCTCTCTCCTCTGCTCTTATCCTTCTAGACCTGTCCGCTGCCTTTGATACTGTGAACCATCAGATCCTCCTCTCCACCCTCTCTGAGTTGGGCATCTCCGGCGCTGCTCACTCTTGGATTGCGTCCTACCTGACAGGTCGCTCCTACCAGGTGGCATGGCGAGAATCTGTCTCCGCACCACGAGCTCTCACCACTGGTGTCCCCCAGGGCTCAGTTCTAGGCCCTCTCCTATTCTCTCTATACACCAAGTCACTTGGCTCTGTCATATCCTCACATGGTCTCTCCTATCATTGCTACGCAGACGACACACAATTCGTTTTCTCCTTTCCCCCTTCTGATAACCAGGTGGCGAATCGCATCTCTGCATGTCTGGCAGACATATCAGTGTGGATATCGGATCACCACCTCAAGCTGAACCTCGGCAAGACGGAGCTGCTCTTCCTCCCGGGGAAGGACTGCCCGCTCCATGATCTCGCCATCACGGTTGACAACTCCATTGTGTCCTCCTCCCAGAGTGCAAAGAACCTTGGCGTGACCCTGGACAACACCCTGTCATTCTCCGCTAACATCAAAGCGGTGACCCGATCCTGCAGGTTCATGCTCTACAACGTTCGCAGAGTACGACCCTACCTTACACAGAAAGCGGCACAGGTCTTAATCCAGGCACTTGTCATCTCCCGTCTGGATTACTGCAACTCGCTGTTGGCTGGGTTCCCTGCCTGTGCCATTAAACCCCTATAACTTATCCATAACGCTGCAGCCCGTCTGGTGTTCAACCTTCCCAAGTTCTCTCATGTCACCCCGCTCCTCCGCACACTCCAATGGCTTCCAGTTGAGGCTCGCATCTACTACAAGACCATGGTGCTTGCCTACGGAGCTGTGAGGGGAATGGCACCTCCTTATCTTCAGGCTCTGATCAGACCCTACACCCAAACGAGGGCACTATGTTCATCCACCTCTGGCCTGCTAGCTCCCCTACCTCTACGGAAGCACTTTTCCCGTTCAGCCCAGTCAAAGCTATTCGCTGCTCTGGCACCCCAATGGTGGAACAAGCTCCCCCACGACGCCAGGACAGCGGAGTCACTGATCACCTTCCGGAGACACTTGAAACCCTACCTCTTTAAGGAATACCTGGAATGGTATAAAGTAATCCTTCTCCGCCCACCCCACATAAAAAAATTACAAATATATATAATAATTATAATAAATAAATAAAATAAAAAAGGTGGTTGTCCCTCTGGCTAACATAAGTTGAATGCACCAATTTGTAAGTCGCTCTGGATAACAGCGTCTGCTACAGTGGGGAAAAAAAGTATTTAGTCAGCCACCAATTGTGCAAGTTCTCCCACTTAAAAAGATGAGAGAGGCCTGTAATTTTCATCATAGGTACACGTCAACTATGACAGACAAAATGAGAAAACAAATCCAGAAAATCACATTGTAGGATTTTTAATGAATTTATTTGCAAATTATGGTGGAAAATAAGTATTTGGTCAATAACAAAAGTTTCTCAATACTTTGTTATATACCCTTTGTTGGCAATGACACAGGTCAAATGTTTTCTGTAAGTCTTCACAAGGTTTTCACACACTGTTGCTGGTATTTTGGCCCATTCCTCCATGCAGATCTCCTCTAGAGCAGTGATGTTTTGGGGCTGTCGCTGGGCAACACAGACTTTCAACTCCCTCCAAAGATTTTCTATGGGGTTGAGATCTGGAGACTGGCTAGGCCACTCCAGGACCTTGAAATGCTTCTTACGAAGCCACTCCTTCGCTTTGGGATCATTGTCATGCTGAAAGACCCAGCCACGTTTCATCTTCAATGCCCTTGCTGATGGAAGGAGGTTTTCACTCAAAATCTCACGATACATGGCCCCATTCATTCTTTCCTTTACACGGATCAGTCGTCCTGGTCCCTTTGTGTAAGGGATCGGGGGTTGGCTGGGTCGAGACAGAGTCTGACACTTCCCCGATCTACAGAGAGGGGGAGTCATCAGACTCGATCTGGTTCACCTGAGTTCTGAGCACACCTGTCAGTAATTAGTGTAGGATATAAGGTGTGCTCAGAAGTTCAGTCGGTGCGAGGTATTGTTCCATTGTGACTTGCTAAGCGTTTTGTTCCGAGAGAGAGAGAGAGTTTGTTGTTTTTGATTACCCGTGTATCCGACCTGTGCCTTGTTGTTTGACTCCCCGTATTGCTTAATCCTCTGCTTGTTTATCCCAGTGATTACCGTACTCTGACCCTGTGCCTGTGCCTTCGACTACGACTACGCCCGCTCCCTTGGTACCTCTGCCTGTCTCTGCCTGGCCCGGTTTTGACCACAGCCCGCCCGACTACGATTAAGCTATTCCCTTGTCTGTACTCTAATAAAGCATCGCAATTCTGCGATTGGATCTTACCACTCTGTCCGAGTATTCATTACACTTTGCAGAAAAACAGCCCCAACGCATGATGTTTCCACCCCCATGCTTCACAGTAGGTATGGTGATCTTTGGATGCAACTCAGCATTCTTTGTCCTCCAAACACGACGAGTTGAGTTTTTACCAAAAAGTTATATTTTGGTTTCATCTGACCATATGACATTCTCCCAATCCTCTTCTGGATCATCCAAATACACTCTAGCAAACTTCAGACGGGCCTGGACATGTACTGGCTTAAGCAGGGGGGACACGTCTGGCACTGCAGGATTTGAGTCCCTGGCGGCGTAGTGTGTTACTGATGGTAGGCTTTGTTACTTTGGTCCCAGCTCTCTGCAGGTCATTCACTAGGTCCCCCCGTGTGGTTCTGAGATTTTTGCTCACTGTTCTTGTGATCATTTTGACCCCACGGGGTGAGATCTTGCGTGGAGCCCCAGATCGAGGGAGATTATCAGTGGTCTTGTATGTCTTCCATTTCCTAATAATTGCTCCCACAGTTGATTTCTTCAAACCAAGCTGCTTACCTAGATTCAGTCTTCCCAGCCTGGTGCAGGTCTACAATTTTGTTTCTGGTGTCCTTTGACAGCTCTTTGGTCTTGGCCATAGTGGAGATTGGAGTGTGACTGTTTGAGGACAGGTGTCTTTTATACTGATAACAAGTTCAAACAGGTGCCATTAATACAGGTAACGAGTGGAGGACAGAGGAGCCTCTTAAAGAAGAAGTTACAGGTCTGTGAGAGCCAGAAATCTTGCTTGTTTGTAGGTGACCAAATACTTATTTTCCACCATAATTTGCAAATAAATTCATTAAAAATCCTACAATGTGATTTTCTGGATTTCTTTTTCTCATTTTGTCTGTCATAGTTGACGTGTACCTATGATGAAAATTACAGGCCTCTCTCATCTTTTTAAGTGGGAGAACTTGCACAATTGGTGGCTGACTAAATACTTTTTTCCCCCACTGTAAATGATGTAAATGTAAATGTTTACAGGACGTAGATTACATACTAGTGACTGTGTCTGGTCTGCCTTACCTGTATCAAAGAGACTCTACACATACAGGAAGTAGATTACATACTAGTGACTGTATCTGGTCTACCTTACCACTATCAAAGAGACTCTACACATACAGGAAATATATTACATACTAGTGACTGTGTCTGGTCTACCTTACCTCTATCCCACTCTGATGTCACCTGCTTCCACTTCTGAGAGACACATAGAGAGAGCAGAGACAGCAGGGCTAGAACCCTCCTCATCATTATCTTCCTCAGGAAAACTACAACAACAACAACAACATCATCATCATCATCATCATCAACAACAACAATAACAACATCATCATCATCACCATCATCATCATCATCAATATCATCATCATCATCATCATCATCATCAACATCAACATCAACAACAACAATATCATCATAATCATCATTGTCATCCTCACAAACAACAACAACAACAACAACAACATAATCAACAACAACAACATAATTCATTCAACCCCTCCACTATGTCTGACATAGACAAGCCTACATGTGAGGATCTGGAACCAGTGTCACCTCTCAGTGACAACAGGTGCAGAACACAGTAAAAACATGATAGATGCTGAACTGGTTAGCATGTCATAGTTGATGAATAGATGAGATTGGACCTGGTTCTGTAGATGATTAGTCTGTGTCTTTGTAGTCCAGCCCTCAGACCCAAGTGGTGATTATTAGAGAATAGTCTCTCTGGGCAAAAGCAGATAAAACACCATCATTATGTGATTGGCTGAACTGGAAGTTGTTACTACAGTTCGGCACAGAATAACCCGCCATCAGTTACATGCAGAATCAATATATTATCTGAAGTTGATGTGATGTTATACTGTCATATTATTTACACAGTCATTATTTTCAGACTAGTTCATGTTCACATTCCATTTGGCATGCAGATATCCAGTGGATGATGGTTTCACAATATAAAACATGTTCCTCTGTAAATAAATCTAATATCAATCAAATAATATTGAATATTGATCCCTAATATCCAGTGATTACAGCAGGTTTATCTGTAGATACTCTACCTGACTGTGAAGCTGAGATGTGAGCTGTTTATCCCCAGACCAGACCAGACTAGACCAGATTAGACCAGACCAGAACAGTGTGTGGTAGTATTCCAGTATTACTGAAGCTCTGTAGAATAACATGATGTGGACAGCTCTCTTATAAACTCTCTAAGCCAACCCCCACCTGCTGGACTCCTTCCCTTTATAACCAGGACACCACTCTGTAAACGCACACACACACACACACACACACACACACACACACACACACACACACACATGGTTCCCGTGCACACACACACACACACACACACACACACACACACACACACACACACACACACACACACACACACACACACACACACACACACACACAGAGTAACACACTAACATCATGACTAAAACCAGTACTGAAACACACAGCTTGTTTATTACTCATGGTAGCATGTGATCATCCTGTCACCGTTATAAATGGATCTAATGATCTTGACATAACATGCTTCAATCCAAACATTACCGTCCCAGAAAAACAGAAATTCGTTCCCTCTGGTGCTGGGCTGAGGAGAGGAGAGGCCAGTCTGTGGCCAGCCAGCCCAGTAAGGGCCAGCCCGGGGCCTGAGCCAGCTGGATCTGGAGATGGGGGAATAAGCCCCTGCAGAGCAGAGAGCCATCCTGGAGTAGTGAGAAGAGATCCATGACTCCTGTGAGATATATCATTAGTCTTCTGTGTTTCTAGACTCTAAAATGTTATAAACAGGTGTTAACCTAACATCATGACAGGTGTAGGAACATTTGGATAGAGAAAAATAAGAAAACGTTGTGATTCAATTCCATCTCACCAGAGAACAACATTGATGTGTTGGAATATGACAGTGTGGGTTCCCCAGATAGAACAGTTGAATGTTGACACTAACCTTTTTTGACACAGGAACCAAAGCACTGACTGGAACCAAAATATTTGTTCCTAACAGAGACTATAAAATAGACCATTTATCAGTGAAACACAGTCTCTCTCTATTGAAGTAGCAGGCGGAAGGGAAACATTTTGCCAGCCTCCATCACTTATTAAGACCAAAGTTTTACAAACTATCTTATGTTGATTTATCACAGAAAAGTGTTTACTGTAATTTAATGTCCAGTGATTACAACAACAAGCTTTTTTGGTCAAAGCTTTTATGGTAATTAGCAAGCACAATATAGCCTGTTTGACTGCACTAAGGTTATTCTACTGGCAGAATATTCCTCTACTGAGAGACCAGAGATGTAGAAGCCAGATAGAACCCATTCCATGCAGCCAGATGCTGTAGAAATAACCTGATCCCTTTTATCACTGTGCAGGAATCTGACTGGACAGTACTGGCATGAGCACCACAGCTTAACACACCAACAAACACACACATACGCACACATACACACAAATACGCACACACACGCACACACACGCACACACACACACACACACACACACACACACACACACACACACACACACACACACACACACACACACACACACACACACACACACACACACACACACACACACACACACACCATTATCATTCCATCCACCAGCCACAGTGATATACTATAAATACCAGCACACAACTTACAGCTGAAAACACATACCTGTTGATCAAACAAGCTAACGGTTTAGTCTTTAACTGATATCACATACCTGTTGATCAAACAAGCCTAGGGTTTAGTCTTTAACTGACATCACATACCTGTTGATCAAACAAGCTAAGGGTTTAGTCTTTAACTGACATCACATACCTGTTGATCAAACAAGCTAAGGGTTTAGTATTTAACTGACAACACATACCTGTTGATCAAACAAGATAAGGGTTTAGTCTTTAACTGACAACACATACATGTTGATCAAACAAGATAAGGGTTTAGTCTTTAACTGACATCACATACCTGTTGATCAAACAAGCTAACGGTTTAGTCTTTAACTGACAACACATACCTGTTGATCAAACAAGATAAGGGTTTAGTCTTTAACTGACATCACATACCAGTTGATCAAACAAGCTAACGGTTTAGTCTTTAACTGACATCACATACCTGTTGATCAAACAAGCTAAGGGTTTAGTCTTTAACTGACAACACATACATGTTGATCAAACAAGATAAGGGTTTAGTATTTAACTGACATTACATACCTGTTGATCAAACAAGCTAAGGGTTTAGTCTTTAACTGACATCACTTACATGTTTATCAAACAAGCTAACGGTTTAGTCTTTAACTGACAACACATACCTGTTGATCAAACAAGATAAGGGTTTAGTCTTTAACTGACATCACATACCTGTTGATCAAACAAGCTAACGGTTTAGTCTTTAACTGACATCACATACCTGTTGATCAAACAAGCTAACGGTTTAGTCTTTAACTGACATCACATACCTGTTGATCAAACAAGCTAAGGGTTTAGTCTTTAACTGACAACACATACATGTTGATCAAACAAGATAAGGGTTTAGTCTTTAACTGACATCACATACCTGTTGATCAAACAAGCTAAGGGTTTAGTCTTTAACTGACATCAAATACCTGTTGATCAAACAAGCTAAACGTTTAGTCTTTAACTGACAACACATACGTGTTGATCAAACAAGATACGGGTTTAGTCTTTAACTGACATCACTTACATGTTTATCAAACAAGCTAACGGTTTAGTCTTTAACTGACATCACATACCTGTTGATCAAACAAGATAAGGGTTTAGTCTTTAACTGACATCACATACCTGTTGATCAAACAAGCTAAGGGTTTAGTCTTTAACTGACATCACATACCAGTTGATCAAACAAGCTAAGGGTTTAGTCTTTAACTGACATCACATACCAGTTGATCAAACAAGCTAAGGGTTTAGTCTTTAACTGACAACACATACCTGTTGATCAAACAAGCTAACGGTTTAGTCTTTAACTGACATCACAAACCTGTTAATCAAACAAACTAATGGTTTAGTCTTTAACTGACATCACATACCTGTTGATCAAACATGCTAAGGGTTTAGTCTTTAACTGACATCACATACCTGTTGATCAAACAAACTAATGGTTTAGTCTTCAACTTACATCACATACCTGTTGATCAAACAAGCTAAGTGTTTAGTCTTTAACTGACATCAAATACCTGTTGATCAAACAAGCTAAGGGTTTAGTCTTTAATTGACATCACATACCTGTTGATCAAACAAGAGACGGGTTTAGTCTTTAACTGACATCACATACCTGTTGATCAAACAAGCTAAGGGTTTAGTCTTTAACTGACATCACATACCAGTTGATCAAACAAGCTAAGGGTTTAGTCTTTAACTGACATCACATACCAGTTGATCAAACAAGCTAAGGGTTTAGTCTTTAACTGACATCACATACCTGTTGATCAAACAATCTAACGGTTTATTCACAACTGACATCACATACCTGTTGATCAAACAAGATAAGGGTTTAGTCTTTAAGTGACAACACATACCTGTTGATCAAACAAGATAAGGATTTAGTCTTTAACTGACATCAAATACCTGTTGATCAAACAAGCTAAACGTTTAGTCTTTAACTGACATCACATACCAGTTGATCAAACAAGCTAAGGGTTTAGTCTTTAACTGACATCAAATACCTGTTGATCAAACAAGCTAAACGTTTAGTCTTTAACTGACAACACATACGTGTTGATCAAACAAGATACGGGTTTAGTCTTTAACTGACATCACTTACATGTTTATCAAACAAGCTAACGGTTTAGTCTTTAACTGACATCACATACCTGTTGATCAAACAAGATAAGGGTTTAGTCTTTAACTGACATCACATACCTGTTGATCAAACAAGCTAAGGGTTTAGTCTTTAACTGACATCACATACCAGTTGATCAAACAAGATAAGGGTTTAGTCTTTAACTGACATCACATACCAGTTGATCAAACAAGCTAAGGGTTTAGTCTTTAACTGACAACACATACCTGTTGATCAAACAAGCTAACGGTTTAGTCTTTAACTGACATCACAAACCTGTTAATCAAACAAACTAATGGTTTAGCCTTTAACTGACATCACATACCTGTTGATCAAACATGCTAAGGGTTTAGTCTTTAACTGACATCACATACCTGTTGATCAAACAAACTAATGGTTTAGTCTTCAACTTACATCACATACCTGTTGATCAAACAAGCTAAGTGTTTAGTCTTTAACTGACATCAAATACCTGTTGATCAAACAAGCTAAGGGTTTAGTCTTTAATTGACATCACATACCTGTTGATCAAACAAGAGACGGGTTTAGTCTTTAACTGACATCACATACCTGTTGATCAAACAAGCTAAGGGTTTAGTCTTTAACTGACATCACATACCAGTTGATCAAACAAGCTAAGGGTTTAGTCTTTAACTGACATCACATACCTGTTGATCAAACAATCTAACGGTTTATTCACAACTGACATCACATACCTGTTGATCAAACAAGATAAGGGTTTAGTCTTTAAGTGACAGCACATACCTGTTGATCAAACAAGATAAGGATTTAGTCTTTAACTGACATCAAATACCTGTTGATCAAACAAGCTAAACGTTTAGTCTTTAACTGACAACACATACGTGTTGATCAAACAAGATAAGGGTTTAGTCTTTAACTGACATCACTTACATGTTTATCAAACAAGCTAACGGTTTAGTCTTTAACTGACATCACATACCTGTTGATCAAACAAGATAAGGGTTTAGTCTTTAACTGACATCACATACCTGTTGATCAAACAAGCTAAGGGTTTAGTCTTTAACTGACATCACATACCAGTTGATCAAACAAGATAAGGGTTTAGTCTTTAACTGACATCACATACCAGTTGATCAAACAAGCTAAGGGTTTAGTCTTTAACTGACAACACATACCTGTTGATCAAACAAGCTAACGGTTTAGTCTTTAACTGACATCACAAACCTGTTAATCAAACAAACTAATGGTTTAGTCTTTAACTGACATCACATACCTGTTGATCAAACATGCTAAGGGTTTAGTCTTTAACTGACATCACATACCTGTTGATCAAACAAACTAATGGTTTAGTCTTCAACTTACATCACATACCTGTTGATCAAACAAGCTAAGTGTTTAGTCTTTAACTGACATCAAATACCTGTTGATCAAACAAGCTAAGGGTTTAGTCTTTAATTGATATCACATACCTGTTGATCAAACAAGAGACGGGTTTAGTCTTTAACTGACATCACATACCTGTTGATCAAACAAGCTAAGGGTTTAGTCTTTAACTGACATCACATACCAGTTGATCAAACAAGCTAAGGGTTTAGTCTTTAACTGACATCACATACCAGTTGATCAAACAAGCTAAGGGTTTAGTCTTTAACTGACATCACATACCTGTTGATCAAACAATCTAACGGTTTATTCACAACTGACATCACATACCTGTTGATCAAACAAGCTAACGGTTTAGTCTTTAACTGACATCACAAACCTGTTAATCAAACAAACTAATGGTTTAGTCTTTAACTGACATCACATACCTGTTGATCAAACATGCTAAGGGTTTAGTCTTTAACTGACATCACATACCTGTTGATCAAACAAACTAATGGTTTAGTCTTCAACTTACATCACATACCTGTTGATCAAACAAGCTAAGTGTTTAGTCTTTAACTGACATCAAATACCTGTTGATCAAACAAGCTAAGGGTTTAGTCTTTAATTGACATCACATACCTGTTGATCAAACAAGAGACGGGTTTTAGTCTTTAACTGACATCACATACCTGTTGATCAAACAAGCTAAGGGTTTAGTCTTTAACTGACATCACATACCAGTTGATCAAACAAGCTAAGGGTTTAGTCTTTAACTGACATCACATACCAGTTGATCAAACAAGCTAAGGGTTTAGTCTTTAACTGACATCACATACCTGTTGATCAAACAATCTAACGGTTTATTCACAACTGACATCACATACCTGTTGATCAAACAAGATAAGGGTTTAGTCTTTAAGTGACAGCACATACCTGTTGATCAAACAAGATAAGGATTTAGTCTTTAACTGACAAAATACCTGTTGATCAAACAAGCTAAACGTTTAGTCTTTAACTGACAACACATACGTGTTGATCAAACAAGATAAGGGTTTAGTCTTTAACTGACATCACTTACATGTTTATCAAACAAGCTAACGGTTTAGTCTTTAACTGACATCACATACCTGTTGATCAAACAAGATAAGGGTTTAGTCTTTAACTGACATCACATACCTGTTGATCAAACAAGCTAAGGGTTTAGTCTTTAACTGACATCACATACCAGTTGATCAAACAAGATAAGGGTTTAGTCTTTAACTGACATCACATACCAGTTGATCAAACAAGCTAAGGGTTTAGTCTTTAACTGACAACACATACCTGTTGATCAAACAAGCTAACGGTTTAGTCTTTAACTGACATCACAAACCTGTTAATCAAACAAACTAATGGTTTAGTCTTTAACTGACATCACATACCTGTTGATCAAACATGCTAAGGGTTTAGTCTTTAACTGACATCACATACCTGTTGATCAAACAAACTAATGGTTTAGTCTTCAACTTACATCACATACCTGTTGATCAAACAAGCTAAGTGTTTAGTCTTTAACTGACATCAAATACCTGTTGATCAAACAAGCTAAGGGTTTAGTCTTTAATTGATATCACATACCTGTTGATCAAACAAGAGACGGGTTTAGTCTTTAACTGACATCACATACCTGTTGATCAAACAAGCTAAGGGTTTAGTCTTTAACTGACATCACATACCTGTTGATCAAACAAGCTAAGGGTTTAGTCTTTAACTGACATCACATACCAGTTGATCAAACAAGCTAAGGGTTTAGTCTTTAACTGACATCACATACCTGTTGATCAAACAATCTAACGGTTTATTCACAACTGACATCACATACCTGTTGATCAAACAAGATAAGGGTTTAGTCTTTAAGTGACAACACATACCTGTTGATCAAACAAGATAAGGATTTAGTCTTTAACTGACAAAAAAAAAAAAAAAAAATAGAATATGTATTCACTAACTGTAAGTCGCTCTGGATAAGAGCGTCTGCTAAATGACTAAAATGTAAACATTTAAAAATGTGTTGATCAAACAAGATAAGGATTTAGTCTTTAACTGACAACACATACCTGTTGATCAAACAAGCTAAGGGTCTTCCACCTTCTGACTACAGCAGCGTTTCCCAAACTCGGTCCTGGGGACCCAAAGGGATGCACTTTTTTGCCCTAGGCACTCCAAACCTCATTAAAATAATAAAATAATTGATTATATGAATCAGCGGTGTATTGCTAGGACAAAAATCTAAATGTAAATTCCTTGGGATCCCCAGGACAGAGTCTGGGAAACGTTGGACTAAGGTATATTTAATATATTGTATATCTTACAGTATATGGATTCTAGATCCATCTCCTGGACTACGGTATATTGAATATATTGTATATCTTACAGTACATGGATTCTAGATCCACCCGTTGTATGAGAATATATATATACCCTGAACATAGCAATGTTGAAAAGAGATTGAGACAGACATACTGCTAATCTAACATGGTTTAGATGTAAAAGAGACCCACTGATATGTACCATACAGATGATGACTGGATCTTGTCCACTGGCCCTGTGGACCACTGAGATGTACCATACAGATGATGACTGGATCCTGTCCACTGGCCCTGTGGACCACTGAGATGTACCATACACATGATGACTGGATCCTGTCCACTGGCCCTGTGGACCACTGAGATGTACCATACAGATGATGACTGGATCCTGTCCACTGGCCCTGTGGACCACTGAGATGTACCATACACATGATGACTGGATCCTGTCCACTGGCCCTGTGGACCACTGAGATGTACCATACACATGTTGACTGGATCCTGTCCACTGGCCCTGTGGACCACTGAGATGTACCATACACATGTTGACTGGGTCCTGTCCACTGGCCCTGTGGACCACTGAGATGTAATATACACATGATGACTGGGTCCTGTCCACTGGCCCAGTGAACCACTGAGATGTAACATACACATGTTGACTGGGTCCTGTCCACTACAGGCCTGGATCAGACCAGTATGATGTCCAACACAGTAGTGTTACTGTAGGGGAACACATGCTGGCCAAGGACCCAGAGGAGGGAGGGAGTTAGGGAGGGAGGGATGTGTGTTGTGTTCCAGTCAAGGACAGGCACAGAGCCATGTGTGTGATGAAACAGGTCCAGACCTGCTGTGGGTCACATACATATTAACTGATATTCAACACTAGGGAGAGTTTATGAAGAGTTAATAAGGAGAGAGGGTTTATACCATCATTATAATAAAGCATTGCAGCTTATTTCAAAATAACAAAATAATGTACTTTCCCACTCATTTTAACAGCTAGGAAAACGTGACTGTAAAGTGTCTATGACCATCTATATGAATGAGGTGTTGAGGCTCAGTGAGTCCAGAGACAGGATAGTGATGGTTGTGTGTTAGAGGTTGATTGAAGAATGGTTTATTGTGAAGGTTCAGATGGAGAGTAATGTCTTCCAGACCCTGTCTCAACCCCAGTCCTAGTAAATGAACACAGTACCAGTTACAACCATATCCCATGCAACATGCCCAATTCCCCATCAGCAGCCTCAGTCCCACCATCCTACACCACAACCCCAAGCTTTACCCTGGCCTGAGCTGGTGGTTCTTCCAACCCCGGCCAGCTTGATCCTGAGCAGTAAAACAGTAATCCTGGGTGCAGGGCCAGCTCCAGCAGCTTCATCAAGCAGCTCAGTACAGCCCAGACCAACGCAGCACAGTCCTGACTGGGGAAAGAATGATAGCACAGGAACAAGGTGCCAAGAAGAAGAGGGATATCACACCATTTCTCTCTCTCTCTCATATTTTTCACTTTGCCTTCTCCCTGTCTCTCTCTGTCTCTCATTATGCTCCTGTTTGTTGGTGATGGCAAGAGATCTCAGTCTAGCTGATGGCTATAACAGACTTATAAAGCTGGGTCTCAGTCCTATACTGGAAAATAATATCCTCTGTGTTCTAACTCTGGGGGCCCAGGCAGCCTCTGTGTTCTAACTCTGGGGGCCCAGGCAGCATACGAGAAGACACACAGCAGCAGAGACCCTGGCCTCTCCTCCTTGGATGGCACCCTATTCCCATAGTGGACTATGTTTGACCAGGGCCCAAAGAAGGGAAAAACAAGATTGAGTTCAGACAGAGAGAAATGGACACCTGTGACTTATTTTCCATAACCCTGAACTAATCCTACACACACAGGAATAGACAGTACTACAAATTAAGAGACCGTACTACACAGGAAGAGAAAGCACTACACAGTAAGAGACAGTACTACACAGGAAGAGAAAGTACTACACAGGAAGACACAGTACTGCACAGAAAGAGACAGTACTACACAGGAAGAGAGAGTAATACGCAGGAAGAGACAGTACTACACAGGAAGACACAGTACTACACAGAAAGAGACAGACCTACACAGGAAGAGAAAATACTTCACGAGAAGAGATAGTACTACACAAGAAAAGACAGGAAGAGAAAGTACGACACAGGAAGAGACAGGAAGAGACAGTACTACACAGGAAGAAACAGTACTACACAGGAAGTAACAGTACTACACAGGAAGAGACAGTACTACACAGGAAGAGACAGTACTATACAGGAAGAGGCAGTACTACACAGGAAGAGACAGTACTACACAGGAAGAGACAATACAACATGGGAAGAGACAGGAAGAGACAGTACTACACAGGAAGAAACAGTACTGCACAGGAAGAAACAGTACTACACAGGAAGAGACAGTACTACACAGGAAGAGACAGTACTACACAGGAAGAGACAGTACTACACATGAAGAGACAGTACTACACAGGAAGAGACAGTACTACACAGGAAGAGACAGGACAACACAGGAAGAGACATTACTACACAGGAAGAGACAGTACTACACAGGAAGAGACAGGACTACACAGGAAGAGACAGTACTACACAGGAAGAGAAAACTTCAGGAAGAGACAGTACTACACAGAAAAGACAGGAAGAGACAGTACAACACAGGAAGAAACAGTACTACACAGGAAGAAACAGTACTACACAGGAAGAGACAGTACTAACACAGGAAGAGACAGTACTACACAGGAAGAGACAGTACTATACAGGAAGAGACAGTACTACACAGGAAGAGACATACACAGGAGAGACTACAACAAGAAAGAGACAGGAAGAGACAGTACTACAACAGGAAGAGACAGTACTACACAGGAAGAGACAGTACTACACAGGAAGAGACATTACTACACAGGAAGAGACAGCACTACACAGGAAGAGACAGGACTACACAGGAAGAGCCAGTACTACACAGGAAGAGACAGAAAGAGACAGTACTACACAGGAAGATACAGTACTGCACAGGAATAAACAGTACTACACAGGAAGGGACAGTACTACACAGGAAGAGACAGTACTACACAGGAAGAGACAGTATTACACATGAAGAGACATTACTACACATGAAGAGACAATACAACACAGGAAGAGACAGGAAGAGACAGTACTACACAGGAAGAAACAGTACTACAAAGGAAAAGACAGTATTACACATGAAGAGACATTACTACACATGAAGAGACAATACAACACAGGAAGAGACAGGAAGAGACAGTACTACACAGGAAGAAACAGTACTGCACAGGAAGAAACATTGCTGCACAGGAAGAAACAGTACTACACAGGAAGATACATTACTACACAGGAAGAGACAGGACTACACAGGAAGAGCCAGTACTACACAGGAAGAGACAGTACTACACAGGAAGAGACAGAAATAGACAGTACTACACAGGAAGAAACAGTACTGCACAGGAAGAAACAGTACTGCACAGGAAGGAACAGTACTACACAGGAAGATACATTACTACACAGGAAGATACAGGACTACACAGGAAGAGCCAGTACTACACAGGAAGAGACAGGAAGAGACAGTACTACACACGAAGAGACAATACCACACAGGAAAAGACAGGAAGATACAGTACTACACAGGAAGAAACAGTACTACACAGGAAGAAACAATACTACACAGGAAGAAACAGTACTGCACAGGAAGAAACAGTACTACACAGGAAGATACATTACTACACAGGAATATACAGGACTACACAGGAAGAGCCAGTACTACACAGGAAGGGACAGAAAGAGACAGTACTACACACGAAGAGACAATACCACACAGGAAAAGACAGGAAGATACAGTACTACAGAGGGAGAGAGAGTACTACACAGGAAGAGACAGGAAGAGACAGTACTACATGGTAAGAGACAGCACTACACAGGAAGAGACAGTACTACACAGGAATAGACAGGAAAAGACAGTACTACACAGGAAGAGACAGTACTACACATGAAGAGACAATACTACACAGGAAGAGACAGGAAGAGACAGTACTACACAGGAAGAAACAGTACTAAACAGGAAGAAACAGTACTACTCAGGAAGAGACAGTACTACACAGCAAGAGACAGTACTACACAGGAAGAGACAGGAAGAGACATTACTGCACAGTAAGAAACAGTACTGCACAGGACGAAACAGTACTACAGAGGAAGAGACAGTACTACACAGGAAGAGACAGCACTACACAGGAAGAGACAGTACTACACAGGAATAGACAGGAAAAGACAGTACTACACAGGAAGAGACAGTACTACACATGAAGAGACAATACTACACAGGAAGAGACAGGAAAAGACAGTACTACACAGGAAGAAACAGTACTAAACAGGAAGAAACAGTACTACTCAGGAAGAGACAGTACTACACAGCAAGAGACAGTACTACACAGGAAGAGACAGGAAGAGACATTACTGCACAGTAAGAGACAGTACTAAACAGGAATAGACAGTAATACACATGAAGAGACAGTACTACACAGGAAGAGACAGTACTACACAGGGAGAGACGGTACTACACAGGAAGAGACAGTACTACACAGGAAGAAACAGTACTGCACATGAAGAGACAGTACTACACAGTAAGAGACAGTACTACACAGGAAGAGAAAGTACTACACAGGAAGACACAGTACTGCACAGAAAGAGACAGTACTACACAGGGAGAGAGAGTAATACGCAGGAAGAGACAGTACTACACAGGAAGACACAGTACTACACAGAAAGAGACAGACCTACACAGGAAGAGAAAATACTTCACGAGAATAGACAGTACTACACAAGAAAAGACAGGAAGAGAAAGTACGACACAGGAAGAGACAGGAAGAGACAGTACTACACAGGAAGAAACAGTACTACACAGGAAGTAACAGTACTACACAGGAAGAGACAGTACTACACAGGAAGAGACAGTACTATACAGGAAGAGGCAGTACTACACAGGAAGAGACAGTACTACACAGGAAGAGACAATACAACATGGGAAGAGACAGGAAGAGACAGTACTACACAGGAAGAAACAGTACTGCACAGGAAGAAACAGTACTACACAGGAAGAGACAGTACTACACAGGAAGAGACAGTACTACACAGGAAGAGACAGTACTACACATGAAGAGACTGTACTACACAGGAAGAGACAGTACTACACAGGGAGAGACGGTACTACACAGGAAGAGACAGATTACACAGGAAGAAACAGTACTGCACATGAAGAGACAGTACTACACAGGAAGAGACAGTACTACACAGGAAGAGACAGGACAACACAGGAAGATACATTACTACACAGGAAGAGACAGCACTACACAGGAAGAGACAGGACTACACAGGAAGAGCCAGTACTACACAGGAAGAGACAGAAAGAGACAGTACTACACAGGAAGATACAGTACTGCACAGGAATAAACAGTACTACACAGGAAGGGACAGTACTACACAGGAAGAGAAAGTACTACACAGGAAGAGACAGTATTACACATGAAGAGACAGTACTACACAGGAAGAGACATTACTACACATGAAGAGACAATACAACACAGGAAGAGACAGGAAGAGACAGTACTACACAGGAAGAAACAGTACTGCACAGGAAGAAACATTACTGCACAGGAAGAAACAGTACTACACAGGAAGATACATTACTACACAGGAAGAGACAGGACTACACAGGAAGAGCCAGTACTACACAGGAAGAGACAGTACTACACAGGAAGAGACAGAAATAGACAGTACTACACAGGAAGAGACAGTACTACACAGGAATAGACAGGAAAAGACAGTACTACACAGGAAGAGACAGTACTACACATGAAGAGACAATACTACACAGGAAGAGACAGGAAGAGACAGTACTACACAGGAAGAAACAGTACTAAACAGGAAGAAACAGTACTACTCAGGAAGAGACAGTACTACACAGCAAGAGACAGTACTACACAGGAAGAGACAGGAAGAGACATTACTGCACAGTAAGAGACAGTACTAAACAGGAATAGACAGTAATACACATGAAGAGACAGTACTACACAGGAAGAGACAGTACTACACAGGGAGAGACGGTACTACACAGGAAGAGACAGTACTACACAGGAAGAAACAGTACTGCACATGAAGAGACAGTACTACACAGTAAGAGACAGTACTACACAGGAAAAGAAAGTACTACACAGGAAGACACAGTACTGCACAGAAAGAGACAGTACTACACAGGGAGAGAGAGTAATATGCAGGAAGAGACAGTACTACACAGGAAGACACAGTACTACACAGAAAGAGACAGACCTACACAGGAAGAGAAAATACTTCACGAGAAGAGACAGTACTACACAAGAAAAGACAGGAAGAGAAAGTACGACACAGGAAGAGACAGGAAGAGACAGTACTACACAGGAAGAAACAGTACTACACAGGAATTAACAGTACTACACAGGAAGAGACAGTACTACACAGGAAGAGACAGTACTATACAGGAAGAGGCAGTACTACACAGGAAGAGACAGTACTACACAGGAAGAGACAATACAACATGGGAAGAGACAGGAAGAGACAGTACTACACAGGAAGAAACAGTACTGCACAGGAAGAAACAGTACTACACAGGAAGAGACAGTACTACACAGGAAGAGACAGTACTACACAGGAAGAGACAGTACTACACATGAAGAGACTGTACTACACAGGAAGAGACAGTACTACACAGGGAGAGACGGTACTACACAGGAAGAGACAGATTACACAGGAAGAAACAGTACTGCACATGAAGAGACAGTACTACACAGGAAGAGACAGTACTACACAGGAAGAGACAGGACAACACAGGAAGATACATTACTACACAGGAAGAGACAGCACTACACAGGAAGAGACAGGACTACACAGGAAGAGCCAGTACTACACAGGAAGAGACAGAAAGAGACAGTACTACACAGGAAGATACAGTACTGCACAGGAATAAACAGTACTACACAGGAAGGGACAGTACTACACAGGAAGAGACAGTACTACACAGGAAGAGACAGTATTACACATGAAGAGACAGTACTACACAGGAAGAGACATTACTACACATGAAGAGACAATACAACACAGGAAGAGACAGGAAGAGACAGTACTACACAGGAAGAAACAGTACTGCACAGGAAGAAACATTACTGCACAGGAAGAAACAGTACTACACAGGAAGATACATTACTACACAGGAAGAGACAGGACTACACAGGAAGAGCCAGTACTACACAGGAAGAGACAGAAATAGACAGTACTACACAGGAAGAGACAGTACTACACAGGAATAGACAGGAAAAGACAGTACTACACAGGAAGAGACAGTACTACACATGAAGAGACAATACTACACAGGAAGAGACAGGAAGAGACAGTACTACACAGGAAGAAACAGTACTAAACAGGAAGAAACAGTACTACTCAGGAAGAGACAGTACTACACAGCAAGAGACAGTACTACACAGGAAGAGACAGGAAGAGACATTACTGCACAGTAAGAGACAGTACTAAACAGGAATAGACAGTAATACACATGAAGAGACAGTACTACACAGGAAGAGACAGTACTACACAGGGAGAGACGGTACTACACAGGAAGAGACAGTACTACACAGGAAGAAACAGTACTGCACATGAAGAGACAGTACTACACAGGAAGAGACAGTACTACACAGGAAGAGACAGTACTACACAGGAAGACACAGTACTGCACAGAAAGAGACAGTACTACACAGGAAGAGAGAGTAATACGCAGGAAGAGACAGTACTACACAGGAAGACACAGTACTACACAGAAAGAGACAGACCTACACAGGAAGAGAAAATACTTCACGAGAAGAGACAGTACTACACAAGAAAAGACAGGAAGAGAAAGTACGACACAGGAAGAGACAGGAAGAGACAGTACTACACAGGAAGAAACAGTACTACACAGGAAGTAACAGTACTACACAGGAAGAGACAGTACTACACAGGAAGAGACAGTACTATACAGGAAGAGGCAGTACTACACAGGAAGAGACAGTACTACACAGGAAGAGACAATACAACATGGGAAGAGACAGGAAGAGACAGTACTACACAGGAAGAAACAGTACTGCACAGGAAGAAACAGTACTACACAGGAAGAGACAGTACTACACAGGAAGAGACAGTACTACACAGGAAGAGACAGTACTACACATGAAGAGACTGTACTACACAGGAAGAGACAGTACTACACAGGGAGAGACGGTACTACACAGGAAGAGACAGATTACACAGGAAGAAACAGTACTGCACATGAAGAGACAGTACTACACAGGAAGAGACAGTACTACACAGGAAGAGACAGGACAACACAGGAAGATACATTACTACACAGGAAGAGACAGCACTACACAGGAAGAGACAGGACTACACAGGAAGAGCCAGTACTACACAGGAAGAGACAGAAAGAGCGGTACCGGAGTGCCAAGTCTAGGTCCAAAAGACTTCTCAACAGCTTCTACCCACAAGCCATAAGACTCCTGAACAGCTAATCATGGCTACCCGGACTATTTGCACTGCCCCCCCCACCCCATCCTTTTACGCTGCTGCTACTCTGTTAAGTATTTATGCATAGTCACTTTAACTCTACCCACATGTACATATTACCTCAACTACCTCAACTAGTCGGTGCCCCGCACATTGACTCTGCACCGTTACCCCCTGTATATATAGCCTCCCTACTGTCACTTTATTTTACTTCTGCTCTTTGTCTTTCTCAACACTTTTTTTTTTGTTGTTGTTTTATTCTTACTTTTTTTGTTTAAAATAAACGCACTGTTGGTTAAGGGCTGTAAGTAAGCATTTCACTGTAATGTCTGCACTTGTTGTATTCGGCGCATGTGACCAATAAAATTTGATTTGATTTGATTTGATTTGAAAGAGACAGTACTACACAGGAAGATACAGTACTGCACAGGAATAAACAGTACTACACAGGAAGGGACAGTACTACACAGGAAGAGACAGTACTACACAGGAAGAGACAGTATTACACATGAAGAGACAGTACTACACAGGAAGAGACATTACTACACATGAAGAGACAATACAACACAGGAAGAGACAGGAAGAGACAGTACTACACAGGAAGAAACAGTACTGCACAGGAAGAAACATTACTGCACAGGAAGAAACAGTACTACACAGGAAGATACATTACTACACAGGAAGAGACAGGACTACACAGGAAGAGCCAGTACTACACAGGAAGAGACAGTACTACACAGGAAGAGACAGAAATAGACAGTACTACACAGGAAGAAACAGTACTGCACAGGAAGAAACAGTACTGCACAGGAAGAAACAGTACTACACAGGAAGATACATTACTACACAGGAAGATACAGGACTACACAGGAAGAGCCAGTACTACACAGGAAGAGACAGGAAGAGACAGTACTACACACGAAGAGACAATACCACACAGGAAAAGACAGGAAGATACAGTACTACACAGGAAGAAACAGTACTACACAGGAAGAAACAATACTACACAGGAAGAAACAGTACTGCACAGGAAGAAACAGTACTACACAGGAAGATACATTACTACACAGGAATATACAGGACTACACAGGAAGAGCCAGTACTACACAGGAAGGGACAGGAAGAGACAGTACTACACAGGAAGAGACAATACCACACAGGAAAAGACAGGAAGATACAGTACTACAGAGGGAGAGACAGTACTACACAGGAAGAGACAGGAAGAGACAGTACTACATGGTAAGAGACAGTACTATACAGGAAGAGACAGTACTACACAGGAAGAAACAGTACTGCACAGGAAGAAACAGTACTACAGAGGAAGAGACAGTACTACACAGGAAGAGACAGCACTACACAGGAAGAGACAGTACTACACAGGAATAGACAGGAAAAGACAGTACTACACAGGAAGAGACAGTACTACACATGAAGAGACAATACTACACAGGAAGAGACAGGAAGAGACAGTACTACACAGGAAGAAACAGTACTAAACAGGAATAAACAGTACTACTCAGGAAGAGACAGTACTACACAGCAAGAGACAGTACTACACAGGAAGAGACAGGAAGAGACATTACTGCACAGTAAGAGACAGTACTAAACAGGAATAGACAGTAATACACATGAAGAGACAGTACTACACAGGAAGAGACAGTACTACACAGGGAGAGACGGTACTACACAGGAAGAGACAGTACTACACAGGAAGAAACAGTACTGCACATGAAGAGACAGTACTACACAGGAAGAAACAGTACTACACAGGAAGAGACAGAACTACACAGGAAGAGACAGTGCTACACATGAAGAGACAATACTACACAGGAAGAGACAGGAAGAGACAGTACTAAACAGGAAGAAACAGTACTACACAGGAAGAAACAGTACTACACAGGAAGAGACAGTACTACACAGGAAGAGACAGGAAGAGACAGGA
>NW_025535566.1:50000-57500 GCF_020615455.1 Coregonus clupeaformis
TCGACTCCACCTTCAATGGAAGGTCCCGTGACTTCAGCCATACCTCTTGACCAGGAGAGTAACCGGGAGCCTGGGACCGGTGACGGTTGGCTTGCCTCTGCATGTACGCCGAAGCTCGGGACAGAGCTACCCTGGCCTTCCTCCAGACCTGCAGCAGGGCGCATGTGGGACTGCACCGAGGGTACCGCAAGTTCCCTCTCTTGGGAAGGGAACAGGGGAGGTTGATAACCCAGAGCACACAGAAAAGGAGACAAACCAGAGGAAGCGTTAGTCAAGGTGTTATGAGCATATTCCACCCAGGGGGAGCATGGAGCTCCATGACCCAGGGTTAGACCCAGTGACACAGCGAAGTGCGGTCTCCATCTCCTGGTTCGCTCTCTCGGCTTGCCCGTTGGTCTGGGGGGTGATATCCAGAGGACAGGCTGGATGTAATGCCCAAAGCTTTACAGAAAGCTTTCCACACCTGGGAGACAAACTGGGGACCCCTGTCAGAGACAATATCCGTGGGTAGACCATGAGAGGCGGAACACATGTTCAACCAAAATATCAGCCGCTCTCTCTGGCAGTGGGCAGTTTAGGTAGGGCCAAAAATGAGCCGAACTTAGAAAAACGATCAATCACCGTAGAAGAATGACAGTCTTACCAGATGAGGGGGAAGTCCAGTGACAAAATCCATAGCGATATGCGACCAGGGCCGGCTGGGTATAGGTAGAGGTCGTAGATGACCAGCGCTGACCTGGGTGGAGTTTTTACTTCGTGCACATACCGTACAAGCAGCAATGAAGGCTCGAGTGTCCGCCTCCATCGTGGCCCACCAGAACTTCCGTCGCACAAAGTCGAGGGTCCGCGAAACTCCAGGGTGACAGGTAAGGGGGAGACGAGTGAGCCCACTGAAGTACCTGGGAGCGAGCAGACTCAGGGACAAACATCCGGTTAGGAGGACCCCTCCCAGGGTCAGCTTGATGATGTTGAGCCTGTCTAACAATCCCCCGATGTCACATGTGATGACTGCAATACTGCAGGTAGGAGGCAAAATGGGTTCAGGGTTACTACCAGTATCAACAGCCGAATGAACACGAGACAGGGCGTCAGGCTTGACGTTGCGTGACCCAGGACGGTAAGACAGAGAAAAATTGAATCTCCCAAAAAATAGTGCCCACCTGGCTTGACGGGGGTTGAGCTGCTTCGCTGACTGGAGGTAAGCCAGATTCTTATGATCCGTCCAAACGATGAAGGGTTGTTCCGCCCCCCCAACCAATGTCGCCACTCCTCGAGAGCCAGCTTAACGGCGAGCAGTTCACGATTTCCAACATCATAATTCCTCTCTGCCTGAGAAAGTTTCCTTGAGAGAAAAGCACAGGGGATGCAGTTTGTTATCTTCAGGAGAACGTTGTGACAACACTGCACCTACCCCAGTGTCGGATGCATCCACCTCCACGACAAACTGGCGGTCGGGTCCGGCTGCATCAGAATGGGAGCCGAGGCGAGCGATGTTTCAGTTCCTCGAACGCTGATTCGCCCCTTCATTCCAAGCGAACGGTCGTGAGATGGAGGTGAGAGCGGTGGAGTGGCGCCGCAATGCGGCTGTAGTCCTTGATGAACCTCCTATAGAAGTTCGCAAACCCCAGGAATCGTTGAAGTTGTTTGGCGGGTAGAGGGAGCTGGCCAGTCCGTGACAGCAGAGATCTTAGCTGGGTCCATCCGCAGCTCCCCTGAGCTATGATGTAACCCAAAAAAGAGGTCTCAGACACATGAAATTCACATTTCTCCATCTTCACAAACAGTTTGTTCTCCAACAACCTTTGCAACACCTGGCGCACATGCAGTTCATGTTCCTGGGAGGACTCTGAGAAAATCAAGATATCATCCAGATAGACAAAACAAACCGATTCAACATGTCCCGAAGGACATCATTGACTAGTGCCTGAAAAACAGCAGGGGCATTAGACAACCCAAAAGGCATAACCGATACTCAAAATGTCCCAAGGGTGTGTTGAAGGCAGTCTTCCATTCATCACCCTTACGAATGCGCACCAGGTGATACGCATTTCGAGATCCAGTTTCGTAAAGATGGTAGCACCATGAAGGAGGGGAAAAGCAGAATTAATCAAAGGCAGAGAATACTTGTTCTTAATGGTGATGTTGTTAAGTCCACGGTAATCAATACAGGGTCTGAGGGTCTTATCCTTCTTAGCAACAAAAAAGAATCCCGCTCCTACAGGTGACGAGGAAGGACGCATAATACCTGCCGCCAAGGAGTCCCGAATGTAGTTCTCCATAGCCTCCGTCTCCGGCCGGGAGAGATTGTACAGGCGACTGCTGGGGAGCGGGGCTCCTGGCTGGAGGTCACGGCGCAGTCGTAAGGCCGGTGAGGAGGAAGAGAAGTAGCTCTGTGTTTGCAGAAAACGGATGCCAGGTCATGATACACGTCAGGAACAGCAGAAAGATCCATGGACTCCAGTGGAGGTTGAGGCACAGTACTGGCAGGAGTCTGAGCAGAACACAAACAATTCACATGACAAAATGTGCTCCATGAAACAATGCTACCTGTCACCCAATCAATGTGTGGATTGTGTTTTATGAGCCAGGGGATACCAAGGACCAGGGGAGTCTGTGGACAGTCGATAATATGGAATTGAATGTTCTCCTGATGATTTCCCGACACTCTAAGACAAACAGGAACAGTCTGATGGGTAATGCGGGTCAACAATTGTCCATTTAGACCCTTAGCCTGCAGCGGACAGTCCATAGGAACAGTCTCCAAATCCATTTGTTGAGCCCACTCTCTATCCAAAAAGCTTTGCCGGGCACCAGAGTCAATCAGCGCACTAACAGAGAAATTCTGGGACTGCCACTGGAGGGATGCCTGGAGCAGAATGCGGGGAGAAGAGGAAGAATCCGCTGCTCGCTCACCAAAACTTCTCCCATAAATGATGAGCCGGCCCTTTTCCCGGACGAACTGGGCAGGAAGGAATCGAAATGACCAGCTTCTCCACATACAGGCAGACCCGAGCCTGAATACGACGTGCACGCTCCTCTGAGGACAACCGTGCACGACCCACCTCCATGGCTCGGGTTCCAGTGCCTCGTATCGACTCGGAAGACACGGCTCTCTCCGTAGGGACAATGCAGGAGGAGTTTGTTGATGACAGACAGGTTGCTTGGAACTAACACTCCTCTCCCGGCGGCGTCCCGAATCCGATTATCCAACCTGATAGTGAGTGAAATAAGATTATCCAGCGTAGGCGATTCATCATATGACACCAATTCATCTTTTAAAGTCTCAGACAAAGCATTGATGAACACTCCTTGTAATGCCTCGTCATTCCAACCACTCACTGCTGCTAAAGTCCCGAAACTCCACTGCCATCTCCGCCACACTACGAGCCCCCTGCCGAAGAGAAAACAACCGCTTCGCAGCCTCCTTGCCTCGTACGGGGTGGTCAAAAACCTTCCTCATCTCCGTGGTGAAGGCCACGTAAGCGTTGCAAATGTCCGACTGACTCTCCCAGACCGCGGATCCCCAGGCACGAGCGGAACCGCTAGTAGAGTTGATAAGGTAGGCAACACGGGCTCTTTCTGAGGCGTAGGTGAGGGGCTGTTGTTCCAAACACTAACGAGCATTGAGTCAAAAAATCGCCACAGGTTCCCATGTTCCCGTCATAGCGCTCTGGAGCAGGAACAAAAGGCTCTCTGATCTGGGCTGAAGGGGTAGTAAGAGCAGACACTTGATTGGTGAGTAATTGAACCTGATTAAGCAGCACCTGACTGTCCTCAGCAATCGTCTTAAACAGGGTATCATGTTGGCCAAGTAGAATGCCCTGATTGGCTATGGCAGTCCAAATTTGAGTGCACTCTGGGGTGGTATCCGAGCTACTGTCTGCTGGGTTCATGTTGGTCAGATCATACTGTTATGATTTAACTGGATAGAACCCAAATGCAGACAAGTACACCAAGCCAGAGAAGTTTTAACAGGTTTATTATAATGTTCAATAGTCCAGGTTTCCAATAAATGGGGAAGAGCAAGTCCAGGTTACAGGGAGGGTACAGATCCAGGTCAGGGCAGGTGTGGTACCGTAATGTCCTAGTGTCCGTGGTGGAGTCCAAAGGAGAGGCCCGATAGTGGAGAGCAGGATGGTGGTGGCAGGAGTGAAGCGGAGGCAGGAGTCAGGTTCCAAATATCTGTGGCACAGGAGAAAAAGTAAATAAACAGTCCAAAAAACACAAGAGCGAAAACAGACAGGTTGAGTCGGCAGCGAGACTAACATGGTTGTCTTGACTATGATCTGACGATGAGTGGAAAGTTTGACCGGGTCTTAAAGGCTGAGGTGATTATGGTGAATGAGCTGCAGCTGGAACCCTGACTCCCGCACACCAGACTTCACTCCTGCAATCAAGGACAGACAGAGGGGAGGGAGAGAGCAGAGAGAGAGCTACCTAGCAGCAGTAGGCCTAACACATATTCCTCTCCACTGGATATCTACCTCACCTGAGCTGAGATACTCTGAACTAAAACAGGAACCAAAGCAACAAGAAGAGCCAAGACAAATAGAGGATGGGAGGACTGGGAGTAAAACTACAGGAGACCTGGACCTGAGACCTACCATCTACCTCCTGGGACAAACCTGGACCTGAAACCTACGATCTACCTACTGGGAATAACGTGAGACCTACCATCTACCTCCTGGGACAAACCTGGACCTGAGACCTACCATCTGCCTACTGGGACAAACGTGAGACCTACCATCTACCTACTGGGACAAACCTGGACCTGAGACCTACCATCTGCCTACTGGGACAAACGTGAGACCTACCATCTACCTACTGGGACAAACCTGGACCTGAGACCTACCATCTACCTACTGGGACAAACGTGAGACCTACCATCTACCTCCTGGGACAAACCTGGACCTGAGACCTACCAGCTACCTACTGGGACAAACCTGGACCTGATACCCACCAGATACCTACTGGGACAAACCTGGACCTGAGACCTACCAGCTACCTGCTGGGACAAACCTGGACCTGAGACCTACCAACTGACTACTGAGACAAACCTGGACCTGAGACCTACCAACTGACTACTGAGACAAACCTGGACCTGAGACCTACCAGCTACCTGCTGGGACAAACCTGGACCTGATACCCACCAGATACCTACTGGGACAAACCTGGACCTGAGACCTACCAGCTACCTGCTGGGACAAACCTGGACCTGAGACCTACCAACTGACTACTGAGACAAACCTGGACCTGAGACCTACCAACTGACTACTGAGACAAACCTGGACCTGAGACCTACCAGCTACCTGCTGGGACAAACCTGGCCTTAGCGCCTGGCAGTGTCAACTCTGTGGTGATGGATGACTGGATCTCAGAGGTGGACTGCAGCACTGCAGCATAGACGATGATGCTGGGGAAGAGACTAATGTACTAATTTAGCCCATAGACTCCTAACAGGAGTCATTCCAATACAATGAGACACCTGAATCTGATATAAACACCATTAGCAGATGCTTCTGAATACATTAAATACATGAATCCATTTCAGCCCTAGATTTGGGTTGTGGGATTGACAGTGTTAACAATGTGTAACTACTGATTGACAGTGTTAACAATGTGTAACCACTGATTGACAGTGTTAACAATGTGTAACCATAGACTGACAGTGTTAACAATGTGTAACCCCTGATTGACAGTGTTAACAATGTGTAACCACTGTGGAGATAAAGTTGATATGTAAATACTGTGTTGTTGACTGACTGATTATTAAAGCAGAACAACAGAATACCTCTGACCAGCTTCTTTTGAGGCCAGCTACAGTCATTACAAGCTGTTAGGTCAGCACTGCTGCCCCCTGTAGGTCATATGAAGGAAGTGTCTATTCAAATGTACTTCTATAACTGATCACTAGCAGTCCTCCAACAGGCCAGGAGGAAGTTCATAGACTTCACATACAGCATCATAATAATTACCTTTATACACTCTCTTACTCTGTAGATCTATGTTATTCAGATGAGATATCTGTTGGGACTGAGTCCAATCTGACAGCCTCTGATAGTTTGATGGTGTCTGTCATTCAGATGAGCTATCTGTTGAGTCTGTGTTACAGGAGGGGGTCGCAGTTCCGGAGCGACCCACTAGGTGTCATCCTCCGACAACCTTAGGCACCTCCTCACTCACAGTCTGGACTAATCATTATCCTATTGGTGTCTCCTGTGTTTACCTGTTCACCCGTGTATTTATGCCCTCCTTCCCTGTGTTCCCTTGCTCTGTTTTCTCTGCTAGTTTCTCGATGCCAAATAGTACTAATCAGTGTCTGATCGCGAGACGTATGTACAGGTACTTGAGAAGTGTTCTTCCTGTTTCATTGTTGTTTTCAGTCATAGTTAGTATTTCAAATGTTTGCTGTCAGCCTGTTTTTGGAGACCAAGTTGCTCCTCCTTTATTTTATTGTGACAAGTCTGTTATTTTCTATCCTGGTTTTGGGACCACCAGTAATGATCCATGTTTCACCATCTCTGCCTACAGCCTACCGTCTATCCTGCACCGCACCTGGGTCATACCTCACACCAACCTTTACAGGACTGAGTCCAATATTTCAGCCTCTGATAGTTTGATGGTTTCTGGAGGAGACTCCTAGTGTACAGGTGCTCCTGATTTATGGGCTGACATATCTAACCAGGCCCAGAGCTTCATAGATGACACAACACACACACACATACACACACACATACACACACACACACACACACACACACACACACACACACACACACACACTCCGGTTTTAGAAAGTGACGTTTTATGGTTTATACGTTTTATAAGAGATTCACTTTTACTGCCGAAGCAGATTTTTAAAGAGACAAACTGTTTAAGGTATTTTACTGTGTAGAGAGAGAAATGGACTATATCACTGACCATACTGTGATAAAATGAAACCTTTCCTACTCCTTACCCTACAGATCCTTAACGTGTTGGAATTGCTTTTTGTTGTGGAATTAAAAAAGTTATTCTGGAAACTCAGCATTGTAAAATAAATCACCATGGGAATTCATAAAAAAATATATTAGGTTTTGTGTCAAAATGTTGCTTTGAGAACTTTGCTTCCGTGCGTACCCTCCATTTCCATCCCTGCTTAAAAGTTTGCGATAATTTTCACTTCACTTCATTCTTTTTGAATTAATTCAATCTACCATAGCGACACTCATTGGCTAAAGCCCACAACATGATCACAACATTCTCACAATTCCGTATTATGATGCCATTCCACAGTCTCATCACATGGCTGTTGTGGATCAAAGTGGGGTCTGTTCTCTGAGCCTCTCTTCTTCCTGTAACACTCGGGTGAAGTTGCCCTGAGCAGACGTTGATCTTGGGTCAGTTTTGCATTTTCCCCACTAATGGTTAAGGTTAGGATTGGGGGAAGTTAAGCTGATTCTAGATCTGTACCTAAGGGAAACTTCACCCTGGAGCGTAACACTCATTGAGGCGTGCTCT
>NW_025535566.1:62500-92126 GCF_020615455.1 Coregonus clupeaformis
TAGTTGGGAAAAGAAGGATCAGACATTTATACAGCAGGTACTGGTAGTTGGGAAAAGAAGGATCAGACATTTATACAGCAGGTACTGGTAGTCGGGAAAAGAAGGATCAGACATTTATACAGCAGGTACTGGTAGTTGGGAAAATACGTATCAGACATTTATACAGCGGGTTCTGGTAGTTGGGAAAAGAAGGATCAGACATTTATACAGCAGGTACTGGTAGTTGGGAAAAGAAGGATCAGACATTTATACAGCAGGTACTGGTAGTTGGGAAAAGAAGGATCAGACATTTATACAGCAGGTACTGGTGGTTGGGAAAAGAAGGATCAGACATTTATACAGCAGGTACTGGTAGTTGGGAAAAGAAGGATCAGAAATGTATACAGCAGGTACTGGTAGTCGGGAAAAGAAGGATCAGACATTTATACAGCAGGTACTGATAGTTGGGAAAAGAAGGATCAGACATTGATACAGCAGGTACTGGCAGTTGGGAAAAGAAGGATCAGACATTTATACAGTAGGTACTGGTAGTTGGGAAAAGAAGGATCAGACATTTCTAGAGCAGGTACTGGTAGTCGGGAAAAGAAGGATCAGACATTTATACAGCGGGTACTGGTAGTTGGGAAAAGAAGGATCAGACATTTATACAGCAGGTACTGGTAGTTGGGAAAAGAAGGATCAGACATGTATGCATTAGGTACTGGTAGTTCGGAAAATAAGGATCAGACATTTATACAGCGGGTACTGATAGTTGGGAAAAGAAGTATCAGACATTTATACAGCAGGTACTGATAGTTGGGAAAAGAAGGAGCAGACATTTAAACAGCAGGTACAGGTAGTTGGGAAAAGAAGGATCAGACATGTATATAGCAGGTTCTGGTAGTTGGGAAAAGAAGGATCAGACATGTATACAGTAGGTACTGGTAGTTGGGAAAAGACAGATCAGACATTTATACAGCGGGTACTGATAGTTGGGAAAAGAAGGATCAGACATTTATACAGCAGGTACTGGTGGTTGGGAAAAGAAGGATCAGATATTTCTAGAGCAGGTACTGGTAGTTGGGAAAAGAAGGATCAGACATTTATACAGCAGGTACAGGTAGTTGGGAAAAGAAGGATCAGACATGTATACAGCAGGTACTGGTAGTTGGGAAAAGAAGGATCAGACATTTATACAGCAGGTACTGGTAGTTGGGAAAAGAAGGATCAGACATTTATACAGCAGGTACTGGTAGTTGGGAAAAGAAGGATCAGACATTTATACAGCGGGTTCTGGTATTTGGGAAAAGAAGGATCAGACATTTATACAGCAGGTACTGGTAGTTGGGAAAAGAAGGATCAGACATTTATACAGCGGGTTCTGGTAGTTGGGAAAAGAAGGATCAGACATTTATACAGCTGGTACTGGTAGTTGGGAAAAGAAGGATCAGACATTTATACAGCAGGTACTGATAGTTGGGAAAAGAAGGATCAGACATTTATACAGCAGGTACTGGTAGTTGGGAAAAGAAGGATCAGACATTTATACAGCAGGTACTGGTAGTTGGGAAAAGAAGGATCAGACATTTATACAGCAGGTACTGATAGTTGGGAAAAGAAGGATCAGACATTTATACAGCAGGTACTGGTAGTTGGGAAAAGAAGGTTCAGACATTTATACAGCAGGTACTGGCAGTTGGGAAAAGAAGGATCAGAAATGTTTACAACAGGTACTGGTAGTTGGGAAAAGAAGGATCAGACATTTCTAGAGCAGGTACTGGTAGTTGGGAAAGAAGGATCAGACATTTATACAGCGGGTACTGGTAGTTGGGAAAAAGAAGGATCAGACATTTATACAGCAGGTACTGGTAGTTGGGAAAAAGAAGAGATCAGACATTTATACAGCAGGTACTGGTAGTGGGAAAAAAGAAGGATCAGACATTTATACAGCAGGTACTGGTAGTTGGGAAAATACGTATCAGACATTTATACAGCGGGTTCTGGTAGTTGGGAAAAGAAGGATCAGACATTTATACAGCAGGTACTGGTAGTTGGGAAAAGAAGGATCAGACATTTATACAGCAGGTACTGGTAGTTGGGAAAAGAAGGATCAGACATTTATACAGCAGGTACTGGTGGTTGGGAAAAGAAGGATCAGACATTTATACAGCAGGTACTGGTAGTTGGGAAAAGAAGGATCAGAAATGTATACAGCAGGTACTGGTAGTCGGGAAAAGAAGGATCAGACATTTATACAGCAGGTACTGATAGTTGGGAAAAGAAGGATCAGACATTGATACAGCAGGTACTGGCAGTTGGGAAAAGAAGGATCAGACATTTATACAGTAGGTACTGGTAGTTGGGAAAAGAAGGATCAGACATTTCTAGAGCAGGTACTGGTAGTCGGGAAAAGAAGGATCAGACATTTATACAGCGGGTACTGGTAGTTGGGAAAGAAGGATCAGACATTTATACAGCAGGTACTGGTAGTTGGGAAAAGAAGGATCAGACATGTATGCATTAGGTACTGGTAGTTCGGAAAATAAGGATCAGACATTTATACAGCGGGTACTGATAGTTGGGAAAAGAAGTATCAGACATTTATACAGCAGGTACTGATAGTTGGGAAAAGAAGGAGCAGACATTTAAACAGCAGGTACAGGTAGTTGGGAAAAGAAGGATCAGACATGTATATAGCAGGTTCTGGTAGTTGGGAAAAGAAGGATCAGACATGTATACAGTAGGTACTGGTAGTTGGGAAAAGACAGATCAGACATTTATACAGCGGGTACTGATAGTTGGGAAAAAGAAGGATCAGACATTTATACAGCAGGTACTGGTGGTTGGGAAAAGAAGGATCAGATATTTCTAGAGCAGGTACTGGTAGTTGGGAAAAGAAGGATCAGACATTTATACAGCAGGTACAGGTAGTTGGGAAAAGAAGGATCAGACATGTATACAGCAGGTACTGGTAGTTGGGAAAAGAAGGATCAGACATTTATACAGCAGGTACTGGTAGTTGGGAAAAGAAGGATCAGACATTTATACAGCAGGTACTGGTAGTTGGGAAAAGAAGGATCAGACATTTATACAGCGGGTTCTGGTATTTGGGAAAGAAGGATCAGACATTTATACAGCAGGAACTGGTAGTTGGGAAAAGAAGGATCAGACATTTATACAGCGGGTTCTGGTAGTTGGGAAAAGAAGGATCGGACATTTATACAGCTGGTACTGGTAGTTGGGAAAAGAAGGATCAGACATTTATACAGCAGGTACTGATAGTTGGGAAAAGAAGGATCAGACATTTATACAGCAGGTACTGGTAGTTGGGAAAAGAAGGATCAGACATTTATACAGCAGGTACTGGTAGTCGGGAAAAGAAGGATCAGACATTTATACAGCAGGTACTGATAGTTGGGAAAAGAAGGATCAGACATTTATACAGCAGGTACTGGTAGTTGGGAAAAGAAGGTTCAGACATTTATACAGCAGGTACTGGCAGTTGGGAAAAGAAGGATCAGAAATGTTTACAACAGGTACTGGTAGTTGGGAAAAGAAGGATCAGACATTTCTAGAGCAGGTACTGGTAGTCGGGAAAAGAAGGATCAGACATTTATACAGCGGGTACTGGTAGTTGGGAAAAGAAGGATCAGACATTTATACAGCAGGTACTGGTAGTTGGGAAAAGAAGGATCAGACATGTATACAGTGGGTACTGGTAGTTGGGAAAAGAAGGATCAGACATTTCTAGAGCAGGTACTGGTAGTCGGGAAAAGAAGGATCAGACATTTATACAGCGGGTACTGGTAGTTGGGAAAAGAAGGATCAGACATTTCTAGAGCAGGTACTGGTAGTCGGGAAAAGAAGGATCAGACATTTATACAGCGGGTACTGGTAGTTGGGAAAAGAAGGATCAGACATTTATACAGCAGGTACTGGTAGTTGGGAAAAGAAGGATCAGACATGTATACAGCGGGTACTGGTAGTTGGGAAAAGAAGGATCAGACATTTCTAGAGCAGGTACTGTTAGTCGGGAAAAGAAGGATCAGACATTTATACAGCGGGTACTGGTAGTTGGGAAAAGAAGGATCAGACATTTATACAGCGGGTACTGGTAGTTGGGAAAAGAAGGATCAGACATTTATACAGCAGGTACTGGTAGTTGGGAAAAGAAGGATCAGACATTTATACAGCAGGTACTGGTAGTTGGGAAAAGAAGGATCAGACATTTATACAGCAGGTACTGGTAGTTGGGAAAAGAAGGATCAGAAATGTATACAGCAGGTACTGGTAGTCGGGAAAAGAAGGATCAGACATTTATACAGCAGGTACTGATAGTTGGGAAAAGAAGGATCAGACATTGATACAGCAGGTACTGGCAGTTGGGAAAAGAAGGATCAGACATTTATACAGTAGGTACTGGTAGTTGGGAAAAGAAGGATCAGACATTTCTAGAGCAGGTACTGGTAGTCGGGAAAAGAAGGATCAGACATTTATACAGCGGGTACTGGTAGTTGGGAAAAGAAGGATCAGACATTTATACAGCAGGTACTGGTAGTTGGGAAAAGAAGGATCAGACATGTATGCATTAGGTACTGGTAGTTGGGAAAATAAGGATCAGACATTTATACAGCGGGTACTGATAGTTGGGAAAAGAAGTATCAGACATTTATACAGCAGGTACTGATAGTTGGGAAAAGAAGGAGCAGACATTTAAACAGCAGGTACAGGTAGTTGGGAAAAGAAGGATCAGACATGTATATAGCAGGTTCTGGTAGTTGGGAAAAGAAGGATCAGACATGTATACAGTAGGTACTGGTAGTTGGGAAAAGACAGATCAGACATTTATACAGCGGGTACTGATAGTTGGGAAAAGAAGGATCAGACATTTATACAGCAGGTACTGGTGGTTGGGAAAAGAAGGATCAGATATTTCTAGAGCAGGTACTGGTAGTTGGGAAAAGAAGGATCAGACATTTATACAGCAGGTACAGGTAGTTGGGAAAAGAAGGATCAGACATGTATACAGCAGGTACTGGTAGTTGGGAAAAGAAGGATCAGACATTTATACAGCAGGTACTGGTAGTTGGGAAAAGAAGGATCAGACATTTATACAGCAGGTACTGGTAGTTGGGAAAAGAAGGACCAGACATTTATACAGCGGGTTCTGGTATTTGGGAAAAGAAGGATCAGACATTTATACAGCAGGTACTGGTAGTTGGGAAAAGAAGGATCAGACATTTATACAGCGGGTTCTGGTAGTTGGGAAAAGAAGGATCAGACATTTATACAGCTGGTACTGGTAGTTGGGAAAAGAAGGATCAGACATTTATACAGCAGGTACTGATAGTTGGGAAAAGAAGGATCAGACATTTATACAGCAGGTACTGGTAGTTGGGAAAAGAAGGATCAGACATTTATACAGCAGGTACTGGTAGTCGGGAAAAGAAGGATCAGACATTTATACAGCAGGTACTGATAGTTGGGAAAAGAAGGATCAGACATTTATACAGCAGGTACTGGTAGTTGGGAAAAGAAGGTTCAGACATTTATACAGCAGGTACTGGCAGTTGGGAAAAGAAGGATCAGAAATGTTTACAACAGGTACTGGTAGTTGGGAAAAGAAGGATCAGACATTTCTAGAGCAGGTACTGGTAGTCGGGAAAAGAAGGATCAGACATTTATACAGCGGGTACTGGTAGTTGGGAAAGAAGGATCAGACATTTATACAGCAGGTACTGGTAGTTGGGAAAAGAAGGATCAGACATGTATACAGTGGGTACTGGTAGTTGGGAAAAGAAGGATCAGACATTTCTAGAGCAGGTACTGGTAGTCGGGAAAAGAAGGATCAGACATTTATACAGCGGGTACTGGTAGTTGGGAAAAGAAGGATCAGACATTTCTAGAGCAGGTACTGGTAGTTGGGAAAAGAAGGATCAGACATTTATACAGCGGGTACTGGTAGTTGGGAAAAGAAGGATCAGACATTTATACAGCAGGTACTGGTAGTTGGGAAAAGAAGGATCAGACATGTATACAGTGGGTACTGGTAGTTGGGAAAAGAAGGATCAGACATTTCTAGAGCAGGTACTGTTAGTCGGGAAAAGAAGGATCAGACATTTATACAGCGGGTACTGGTAGTTGGGAAAAGAAGGATCAGACATTTATACAGCGGGTACTGGTAGTTGGGAAAAGAAGGATCAGACATTTATACAGCGGGTACTGATAGTTGGGAAAAGAAGGATCAGACATATATACAGCAGGTACTGATAGTTGGGAAAAGAAGGAGCAGACATTTCTACAGCAGGTACTGGTAGTTGGTAAAAGCACTAGAATCCCTGAGTGAGTAAAGTGTCAATAGTTTAACTTAACATGGCAGAAATCAGAAAGAACTGTTAGATGTCAGATAGAAAGAAATCCCACAGGAGGAAGTATGTGTGGGAGACTTCACTATACACTAAAGGGAGAGTGAAGTAGACTGGCTAGTGTGTTAGTGGAACACTAGAATGTACTGGCTAGTTTGTTAGTGGAACACTACAATGTACTGGCTAGTGTGTTAGTGGAACACTACAATGTATTGACTAGTGTGTTAGTGAAACACTACAATGTAGTGGCTAGTGTGTTAGTGGAACACTACAATGTAGTGGCTAGTGTGTTAGTGGAACACTACAATGTACTGGCTAGTGTGTTAGTGGAACACTGGCTAGTGTGTTAGTGGAACACTACAATGTATTGGCTAGTGTGTTAGTGGAACACTGCATTGTAGTGGCTAGTGTGTTAGTGGAGCACTACAATGTATTGGCTAGTGTGTTAGTGGAACACTACAATGTAGTGGCTAGTGTGTTAGTGGAACACTACAATGTACTGGCTAGTGTGTTAGTGGAACACTACAATGTAGTGGCTAGTGTGTTAGTGGAACACTACAATGTAGTGTTCAGAGAGACAAATGTAAAATAGAGACACCAAACATGTCCTCCATGACATCAGAGATGGTAAGTGTCCACTTTGGATTCAGGAGACCACAACAACCTCCATGACATCAGAGAGGGTACGTTTCCACTTTTTGATTCAGGAGACCACAACAACCTCCATGACATCAGAGATGGTACGTTTCCACTTTGGATTCAGGAGACCACAACAACCTCCATGACATCAGAGATGGTACGTTTCCACTTTGGATTCAGGGGACCACAACAACCTCCATGACATCAGAGATGGTACGTGTCCACTTTGGATCCAGGAGACCACAACAATACAAACCATAAGTCAGGCAGCCTTCAAAATGTATTGTTGTTGTTGTTGTTGTCTTACACTGATCAGTCCAGATTCTGCTGTGATCAATCCAGTTGCTACGGAGACTCCATCTGTAATTGTAGCTGATGACAGATAGAGAGGATTGTGGGTGTTGTAGAACTCAGATGATTCCGTACTGCGCCAGCTCATGCAGCTCCAGGTGACTGTAAGCCTCCCAAGGGCAGATCTGTTCCCAAGAAGCTGAAATGGAAATTTAATTTTTTATTTTAGAACTACGGGCAGGATTCAATCTCCAACGCGTTTAAATCTAAAGGTAATTTCTGATTGAGCCGACATACAGTATGCAGCAGTTACAGTGAATGCAGTCTCCGTGAATGCTGTAACGTGGATCTACCATGAAACTTCGGTAATACAGATTAAATCCAGCCTTAAGTCTTGTTTTTCAATGTCAGTCAGCCAGAAGTTTTATTTTATTTTATTTTATTAGATCACTGTTGATAATGGCGCCGGAGAAGATGGTGACGGAGAAGATGGCTGCCGTTTTACAGCCCTCTAACCAATTATACTATTATGTGTGTTTTTTCGCGTTATTTGTAATTTATTCTGTACAAAATGTTTCTGCCACCGTCTCTTATGACCAAAAAGAGCTTCTGGATATCAGGACAGCGATTACTCACCTCGTATTGGACGAAGATTTTTTATTCAACGAGTCGGACGCGAAGGATATCCTACAGACACCCGACAAGGCCCAAATCCCCGTCATTCGCATGAGAAAGAGTCAGAGATATTGTGGACGTAGGTCGGGGTGCCTTGTAAGGATCCGATGGAGAGCGAGTAAACTGCCTCTTCCATCAATCCTATTAGCCAATCTTCAATCATTTGAAAATAAATTGGACGACCTAAGATTAAGGTTATCCTACCAACCGGACATTAAAAACTGTAATATCTTATGTTTCACCGAGTCGTGGCCGAACGACGACATGGATAACATACAGCTGGCGGGATATACGCTACATCAGCAGGATAGAACGGCTGACTCCGGTAAGACAAGGGGTGGCGGTCTGTGTATATTTGTAAACAACAGCTGGTGCATAAAATCTAATACTAAGGAAGTCTCAAGGTTTTGCTCGCCTGAGGTAGAGTATCTCATGATAAGCTGTAGATCACACTATTTACCAAGAGAGTTTTCATCTATATTTTTTGTAGCTGTCTATTTACCACCACAAACCGATGCTGGCACTAAGATTGCACTCAATGAGCTGTATTAGGCCATAAGTAAACAGGAAAACGCTTATCCAGAGGCAGCTCTCCTAGCGGCCGGGGACTTTAATGCAGGGAAACTTAAATCTGTTCTACCTAATTTCATCAGTCACTGGCTTCATCAATAAGTGCATTGATGACGTCGTCCCCACAGTGACCGTACGTACATACCCCAACCAGAAGCCATGGATTACAGGCAACATCCGCACTGAGCTAAAGGGTAGAGCTTCCGCTTTCAAGGAGTGGGACTCTAACCCAGACACTCATAAGAAATCCCGCTATGCTCTCCAACGAACCATCAAACAGGCAAAGAGTCAATACAGGACTAAGATTGAATCGTACTACACTGGCTCTGACGCTCGTCGGATGTGGCAGGGCTTGAAAACTATTACAGACTACAAAGGGAAGCACAGCCGTGAGCTGCCCAGTGACACAAGCCTACCAAACGAGCTAAATCACTTATATGCTCACTTCAGGGCAAGCAACACTGAAGCATGCATGAGAGCATCAGCTGTTCCGGATTACTATGTGATCACGCTCTCCGTAGCCGATGTGAGTAACACTTTTAAGCAGGTCAACATTCACAAGGCCGCAGGGCCAGATTGATTACCAGGACGTGTACTCCAAGCATTCGCTGACCAACTGGCAAGTGTCTTCACTGACATTTTCAACATGTCTCTGACTGCGTCTGTAATACCAACATCAAGCAGACCACCATAGTCCCTGTGCCCAAGAACACTAAGATGACCTGCCTAAATGACTACCGACCCGTAGCACTCACGTCTGTAGCCATGAAGTGCTTTGAAAGGCTGGTCATGGCTCACATCAACACCATTATCCCAGAGACCCTAGACCCACTCCAATTTGCATACCGCCCCAACAGATCCACAGATGATGCAATCTCTATTGCACTCCACACTACCCTTTCCCACCTGGACAAGAGGAACACCAACGTGACAATGCTATTCATTGGCTACAGCTCAGCTCGTTCAACACCATAGTGCCCTCAAAGCTCATCACTAAGTTAAGGACCCTGGGACTAAACACCTCCCTCTGCAACTGGATCCTGGACTTCCTGACGGGCTGCTCCCAGGTGGTAAGGGTAGGTAACAACACATCTGCCACGCTGATCCTCAACACGGTGGCCCCTCAAGGGAGCGTGCTCAGTCCCCTCCTGTACTCCCTGTTCACCCATGACTGCATGGCCAGGCACGACTCCAACACCATCATTACGTTTGCCGACGACACAACAGTGGTAGCCTGATCACCGACAATGATGAGACAACCTATAGGGAGGAGGTCAGAGACCTGGTTGTGTGGTGCCAGGATAACAACCTCTCCCTCAACGTGATTAAGACAAAGGAGATGATTGTGGACTACAGGAAAAAAAAGAGGACTGAGCACGCCCCCATTCTCATCGACGGGGCTGTAGTGGAACAGGTTGAGAGCTTCAAGTTCCTTGGTGTCCACATCACCAACAAACTATCATGGTCCAAACACACCAAGACAGTCGTGAAGAGGGCACGACAAAGCTTATTCCCCCTCAGGAGACTGAAAAGATCCTCAAAAAGTTCTATAGCTGCACCATCGAGAGCATCCTGACTGGTTGCATCACCGCCTGGTATGGCAACTGCTCGGCCTCCGACCGCAAGGCACTACAGAGGGTAGTGCGTATGGCCCAGTACATCACTGGGGCCAAGCTTCCTGCCATCCAGACCTCTATACCAGGCAGTGTCAGAGGAAGGCCCTAACAATGATCAAAGACTCCAGCCACCCTAGTCATAGACTGTTCTCTCTGCTACCGCACGGCAAGTCTAGGTCCAAAAGGCTTCTTAACAGCTTCTACCCCCAAGCCATAAGACTCCTGAAAAGCTGATTATGGCTACCCGGACTATTTACATAAAAATGGATTTGATTTGATTTGATTTGATAATCTATGGAAGTAAATTTACAGAATAGTTGAATAATGCACAATAGCCTGCGAACCGAAGTGAATAATCTCTCAGTTTCACTATAGTTTAACTCACTGATTGGAGTGAAACTATATAGTGCAACAGGGCAGTGTTCAGGTAGGATTCAGTTAGGATTCAGTTAAGATTCATTTACGATTCAGTTAGGATTCAGTTAATATTCAGTTAGGATTCAGTTAGCGTTCAGTTAGGATTCAGTTAAGATTCAGTTAAGATTCAGTTAGGATTCAGTTAAGATTCAGTTAAGATTCAGTTAGGATTCAGGTAGGATTCAGTTAAGATTCAGTTAAGATTCAGTTAGGATTCAGTTAAGATTCAGTTAAGATTCAGTTAGGATTCAGTTAAGATTCAGTTATTCGTGTTTTCTTTTAAATCCACAAGTTGAATCCCTCCACAGCCTCATAGAGGATCTAGATACATTTTCTAACCGCTCTGGATTACAACCAAATTATGATCAATGTACTATAATCTCCCTCGATCTGGGGCTCCACGCAAGATCTCACCCCGTGGGGTCAAAATGATCACAAGAACGGTGAGCAAAAATCCCAGAACCACACGGGGGGACCTAGTGAATGACCTACAGAGAGCTGGGACCAAAGTAACAAAGCCTACCATCAGTAACACACTACGCCGCCAGGGACTCAAATCCTGCAGTGCCAGACGTGTCCCCCTGCTTAAGCCAGTACATGTCCAGGCCCGTCTGAAGTTTGCTAGAGTGCATTTGGATGATCCAGAAGAGGATTGGGAGAATGTCATATGGTCAGATGAAACCAAAATAGAACTTTTTGGTAAAAACTCACCTCGTTGTGTTTGGAGGACAAAGAATGCTGAGTTGCATCCAAAGAACACCATACCTACTGTGAAGCATGGGGGTGGAAACATCATGCTTTGGGGCTGTTTTTCTGCAAAGGGACCAGGACGACTGATCCGTGTAAAGGAAAGAATGAATGGGGCCATGTATCGTGAGATTTTGAGTGAAAACCTCCTTCCATCAGCAAGGGCATTGAAGATTAAACGTGGCTGGGTCTTTCAGCATGACAATGATCCCAAACACACCGCCCGGGCAACGAAGGAGTGGCTTCGTAAGAAGCATTTCAAGGTCCTGGAGTGGCCTAGCCAGTCTCCAGATCTCAACCCCATAGAAAATCTTTGGAGGAGTTGAAAGTCTGTGTTGCCCAGCGACAGCCCCAAAACATCACTGCTCTAGAGGAGATCTGCATGGAGGAATGGGCCAAAATACCAGCAACAGTGTGTGAAAACCTTGTGAAGACTTACAGAAAACGTTTGACCCGTGTCATTGCCAACAAAGGGTATATAACAAAGTATTGAGAAACTTTTGTTATTGACCAAATACTTATTTTCCACCATAATTTGCAAATAAATTCATAAAAAATCCTACAATATGATTTGCTGGATTTCTTTTTCTCATTTTGTCCGTCATAGTTGACGTGTACCTATGATGAAAATTACAGGCCTCTCTCATCTTTTTAAGTGGGAGAACTTGCACAATTGATGGCTGACTAAATACTTTTTTTCCCCACTGTAAATGATCTCACTCCAATACATTTTAATAGAAAGTTAGCAAAAATAGATAAGATCTTGCTACAATGGAAAGGTAAATACCTGTCCATTTGTGGAAAAATCACCCTGATTAACTTAATCCCAGTTTACCTATTTGCTTATGGTCTTGTGTCACGCCCTGACCTCTAGAACTATAGTTAGTTTGGTCAGGGTATGCATGTTTAGTTCTATGTTGTTGTATATCTATGTTTAGAGTTGTTATACTTCTATGTTTGGCCGGGTATGATTCCCAATCAGAGGCAGCTGTCGCTCGTTGTCTCTGATTGGGGATCATACTTAAGTAGCCTGGTTGCAGTCCTTGTTTGTGGGATCTTGTTCCGTGTAGCCTGGTTTCATGTATAGCCCATAGGACTTCACGGTTTCGTTGAGTTTGTTATTTTGTCTAGTGCTTATCCAGTTTAATAAACATGTTCGCATACCACGCTGCACCTTGGTCTGACCCGTTCCTCAACGTTCGTGACATCTTGCCTACGCCTAGCGAACAGTTTTTTTATTAATTTTTTTATTATGAGAAACAAATATTCAATTTTATTTGGAACGGCAAGCCAGACAAAATTAAACAGGCCTATTTATATAATGAATATGAATTCGGAGGACAGAAATGATTAAATATTAAAGCATTAGACCTATCACTAAAAGCTTCAGTCATACAAAAGTTATACTTAAATCCGAACTGGTTCTCTAGCAAATTAGTAAGATTGTCTCACCCAATGTTCAAGAATGGCATTTTTCCCTTTATTCAGATTACAACCTCTCACTTTCAGTTATTTGAAAAGGAAATCATCTCCCAAATATCACTATTTCTAAAACAAGCCATAGAAAGTTGGTTGCAATTTCATTTCATTCAATTTAATCCTCCAGAAACGACAAAACAAATAATGCAACAAATATTGTGGTTAAACTCAAATATAATAATTGATAAAAAAAACTTCTTTTTTTTGACAATGTTTAAAAAAGGTATAATCTTCATAAATGATATCATCGGTAGGACTGGTGGAGTTATGTCGCACATGCAGCTAACAAAAACATATGGAAATGTCTGCTCTATCCAAAACTACAACCAAATAATTGCAGCATTACCGCAAAAAGGAAAGTGGAAAGTGGAAGGGGGAAAAAGTAAGGAACTTGTCTGTCGGCCTTGCATTAAAGAACATAATTGGTTAAAGAAAAAATAAAAAAGTATACCAGTTTCATTTAAGGACCAAAGGATTGACAGCCGTCCCATATAGATTGCAAAATAGTTGGGAAGAGATTTTTGACGTACCGATCCCATGGCATAGTGTTATGAACTGAAACGCAAAACGACGCCGGATTCAAAACTTAGAATTTTTCAATTTAAATTATTATATAAAATTCTTGCTACCAATAGAATGTTATATGGGGGATACAATCTTCCCAGCTCTGCAGATTTTGCTGCGAAGAGACAGAATCATTAGATCATTTGTTTTGGTACTGTCCATTTGTAGCTTGTTTTTGGAGCTAACCCTGGAGATAGCATTACTGGGTGATCTGAAAAGTCATAGTCAATCGATCAATAATATAATACTTTTAGCAAAAATGTTTATTTTCAATTTACAATCTGTAGAAACAATGAGAATAGAACGGTTCAGATCTTTTGTAAAACATCACAGTACAGTTGAAAAATATATGGCAAATAGAAATCCAATATGGATGGTGTTAAGAGATAGATGGGTGGTGTTGAAGGATGGGACTAATAACAACTACCAACAACTAATAACAACAAGATAACTAATGTAAAGTATACTGTGTCCATAATAAGTATATAGGTTATAGGTTGAGAGCTTTTGTGAAAGAGCACAGTTAGAAAGATATGGCATATAAAAGCAAACCAGATGGACATCATGAAAATGATCGGAGAGGTTGAGGGTAGAGGAAGTTCAGGAGTAAAAACAAACAAAATATAATTATTGTAAAATTGACTGTGTCCATAAAATGTATATAGTATGTATAAACTGGAAGTAGAGGCCTAAGCATTGTTGTTCACTAGTTTACTCCAATTAGGGAAGGGGTGGTGGGGTTGGAAAGTAATAAAGGGAAATATATTTCTTAAAGACAGGAAGCTGTAATAGTCTAGAATGTGTCTGCCAACAGAGTGATCTTACCAGTACCAAGACCATCCATCCCAGGAATATAATCTCCAAACCTGAAGAAAACAATCAACATTCCTTTGTTATTATGGAACATTATTAGGACAACCATATCATCAACTGTAAACTATCTAAATGTTGTCACTGTTGAGGTTGTATGGCTAAACATGAAAAGGACTGTTTCCTGTATTGTATCAAATTGTATGTTCTAATCATTATTTCTCCACCAGTGGTGGCTAGTGGGCAGAGCTATCAGAGGACCGGCTCATTGTAATGGCTGGAATGGAATAAATAGAACGGTATCAAACATGGAAACCCATGATCCATCCATCCCATTTCAGCCATTACAATGAGCCTGCACCCACCAGCCTTCTCTGTCCTCTACCCACAAAAACATTGAGTACCACTTGCTCAAATGAATAGTGTGCAGGTTGGCATTTATTGTCATGAATCTTGCCCTGGAGGCAGTTCTGCAGAGTGGTCACTAGCTGGCACAGCCATATAACATCTGATTTTAAACCTAACCCTAACCTTAACATTTAGATGTACATTTTAGTCATTTAGCAGTCTCTCTACCACACTGCTAACCCTAATGCCTAACCCTAAACTTAAATTAAGACCAAAAAGCTCATTTTTGTTTTCATGAATTTTTACAATATAGCCAATTTTGACTTTGCAACTGTCCTATCTAGTGCAAACCGCTCAGTTCTGCCTCCAGGACAAGATTCATGACAATAAACATCAACCTGCTTTTAGTGCCGGAGTCAAATCCTGCCTCAGCCCCTACTCTCTGTCTCCCTCTCTACCTTACCACTGTCACTGTCCATAAACAATAAAATATTTACTAAATATATATACAAAATATAAATAAATCAGAAGTACATTTAGAAATGTTTAGATCTGTTTATTTAGAACTAAATCAAATGTATAGTGACTCACCCAAACGACCCCCCTCTTCAGGGGTTTGCTCTTGAACTGGAGAGTGTTCCTCTGTTTGAGCTTGGGGTGCCCCTTGGTTGGGGAGCGAGGACAGGTGGCTCAGATGGTGTCCAGGTTATTCATGGTTCTGTTGGTCTGTGTGGGGACACTGGGTCTGTAGACTGTCTGTCTGTGGTGGTTTCTGGTTTGGTTACACTGATGAAATGTAGAAGAGAAGAGATGTCAGGTATCTTGTATGGTTTGAATAAATATCTATGGCACTTCATATAATTCATTTGGACACTCTTTTAAAACGAGATGGTGCATCTCAAGAGATTTCATCCTGCAAAATGTCAATTAAATAACTAAATATAATCACTCTCATAGCTCATAGCCCTTTAAACTATTCTAAACCTCACTAGTCACTCCTTATCACCACTGAACCATATATTAGTATATTAAACAGGCATATGACCCTCTACTTCAGGGTTTCCCAACTGGTGGGCCTTCTTGTGTTTTTTATTGATTTATTGTTGGACATACACTATATATAAAAGTATATGGACACCCCTTCTGGAGTTTAACTGGAGTTTAATATCCTATACTAGTTCTACACCGGACCAACATCATGATGAGTTACTCAGAATACGTCCCAAATGGCACCCTATTGGTACACTATTGGCACCCTATTCCCTGTAGTGCACTACTTTGGCCTGAGCCATTTGGGACTCAGCCTCAGTCTCAGTTCACTCCTCTGGTCACCTGCAGGTCCCCCCACCACCCCCCCACAGTTCTGAGAGGAGATAAAATAACCTCTTCAGGAGAGGAGGAGGGGAGGAGGGGAGGAGGAGGGGAGGGGAAGCAGGTGTGTCCTGGGGGAGAAAGAAAGAGAGCAACACATCACTGCCTGTAACTCAGTGTCAGAGCTAGAACACGTCCCTGGTGAATGACTCTGATAACTAGAGATAGTAGACATGAAACCATCAGCTGGTCTTTGGGTGGGACTGAAACCAGTAGTCTGCAGACAGCTGGTCCTGTTGTAAAGTACATGTAGCTCTTTCCTCAGTCATTATTGGTGGTCCTATGTCCTCCTCAGGGGGACGTTGACAGAACTGCAGCTTCTATTCTGATCACTGATGCACAATGTGAAACACAGCTTGACATGATGCTATATGTGGGGCCAATCCTAACTTCCACTTAAAGGGATACTTTGGGATTTTGGCAATGAGGCCCTTTATATACTTCCCCAGAGTCATTTTTATGTCTCTGTGTCCAGTATGAAGGCAGTTAGAGGTAGTTTAGTGAGCCAATGCTAACTAGCGTTAGTGCAATGACTGGAAGTCTTTGGGTATCTTCATCTGACTCTGGGGAAGTAGATAAAGGGCCTCAGTGAGTTGAGTGTTTACTTAGTCATGGATTGATGTCAATGGGAGACTAAATGAAGGCCAGACAACAATTAGTTATTAATGCTGAAATGATACTGAGTCCAACATCTAATGTTAATAATAGAGAACAGTTTAAACCATGTAATAATGGCAGCTATAAACTCTCTAAACATTGACCTGTTTCCTGCATCCTCAGTTAAAATGGAGGTCGGTGTTCTAGTCTGAAATACCTGGATGCTTCTCTTTCTCTGTCACTTTCTCTCCCTCCTCCGTGTCTTCAAGGGTCCCTCGTTCCACTCCACATCCCTCCATCCTCCTCTATCTTGGTTTAAATAGTTTCCAGATTCACCCTAATTCAGTGCTGTGAACAGTTCAGCCTACATTTATATCATAATAACAACATGCTCTTCAATGTAAGGCTACAGTAAACTGCTAGGTCATCTCTGGTTGGTCAGAATCATTGATATGATAATAAACCTGGTAAGGATTCTGGGCTCCTCTGTCTTGGCTCAATTTAAACAATGATTCTCCTGATTCCCTGTCATTTAGTGCTGCTAACACTGATGCTCATCAACTTGCTCAAATACAAACACTTGTTCTTTAGAATGCTCTTTATTGAATATCCACAATAGAGCAAAGCTATAACATTTCCTCTATTCATCATTAGTAATTCAACTCATTTCCCCATAGTATAGGTCTACTCATCATGACAGTATTTCCGATGTTATGTTTTAGAGAACATGATGCTCGTACAGTGAATGCATCAACAGTAACTTGTCATGAGAAACAACCCTAAACAACTATTTGACATTACATTGGTTATTGTCATACTATTCACTGCTGCATTCATACTTCAGCCAAATATCACCAATTTTCTTTGGATTTTAACTCCTATATTTGACAGCAAAGCAATGATCAAAACATCACTTAAAAGCTATAAACTACCAACTGCACTCATTAAATATTGAAACTATTGCTTTACAGACTGCAACCAGTCTTTCTGATCTCTTTCTCAGAGAATGTTGACCCCAACGACACTTTACATGTGAACACCACGTCCTTGTCCCACTCTGCAGTCTGAATGATCAGATAGCTGCTGATCTTGAAGGTTTTGTCTGGTTGCTGCTCAGCAGGACTGGTAAAAACATATTCTGTCACTGATTCACCGTTAGACATCCAGCTGACATCTGCAAACCCCTTGGACCTCTAATACAGGTTGCTGGCCAGACACACTAGTGTTGCTCTGCTGGACTTGAGGTCTTCAGTGGATGGAGGGAACAGGGTCACAGCAGGTGTAGAAAGATCTCCATCTAGATTAGAAAATAGTCAATGGATGGGATTAGAAGGGAACAGATTTGATAACAGTTTATATTTCAGTAGATGTTGGTATCATTACCAATACACCCTGCATTAAGAGGAAACTGATGCAGCAATTAAATATAGAACTGCTGTTCATTATGTTCACAATTATATTGATAGAAGTAATCATACGGTGTTAAAAAAGTTATTTTCCCATGGAGCAGAGAGGCAGAGCAATTTCTGGATACATGAATTACAATATTACATCACAATCCTGGAAGACTAAAATGCAAAAGGCTGAACGAAATGTGCACATTGTTAATATAAAATACAAATAATTCACAAAAAAATGTTGTAAGTATATTTCTGAGAATTTGAGCTGGATAAAACACTTTGAGATGAAAGACCTCCTTTTCATTGAGTTGTATAGACAACAGAAACACAAGATATGCATGATAAAACATGAACATAGCAGACCAACCAGAAACATTCACACTGTCATCAAAATGTTTCTGGACTTTAAAGTTTTAGAAATAATTTTCAAACACCAGAAAGGATTAAAGCAGGTGCAAAATATTAAATCAGTAAACATAAATGACATTTTATGAATTAAAACATAAAACATATCTGACCAACATTATATTAGAAACAAAACATTTGCAGTAAATTAAAACATTAGAAGGGAACTCACCAGTAACAATCAGCTTGGTTCCTGGTCCGAATACCACAGTGATTCAGATTGTATACACGGCCATACAAAAACCTCCTCACTACTGAGAGGACAGGAACTGAAACATCCCATTCAGACAGAGCTTCATTCTCTCCAGAAATATCTCTGGCTTTTCTAGAGTTTCTCTCTATGAAGTAACAGTATATAGTATAGCATCATATTCTGTGTCTTTTGAATCCATCAGTTAAAGCACTATCCAATATAATGCAGTCTTGACTTGATGATGATGATGATGATGATGATGATCACACCAAGAGAGCCAACATCAGTTTCCTTTCAGTCAATGTCTTCTTATGCTCTTTTTGACATGTAGGGATGGATGGTTCTTCCATTTCCAGATCTCCCATTGTGTCATATATATATTGTTATAATAATCCCTGATCAACTTCAAACTCTGTTTCTTAGAGTTCACCCCTCTGCCACGCATAAAGCAGAAGTGAGTGTATTTGGGGAGGAGGTTTTTGTCATGGTGTATATCACTGTGATACGTGCTCTTTAACAGAGCTGTCATATGTCTGACAGTAATAAACTGCTGAGTCTATCTCCTCCACAGTGTTAATAATCAAACGATAATCTGATTTAGACTTATGATTAGATGGGAATTTAGGAGAGGAGAAACCAGAACCATATTTTACAGAGCTCCAACCAGTGTGGTACCACCTTAACACGTACTGAGGGACTCCTCCTGGAACCTGTTTATACCAAACGAGCAGCACTATTCTCAACAGTCCCCAGGTTACAGTCGATAGTGGCCGTCTCTATTATCAACAGTCCCCAGGTTACAGTCCATAGTGGCCGTCTCTCCTTTCCTCACTGCCACAACAGGAGGCTTCTGTGTCACCACAGTCACACCACTGACACCTGGGAAATAAGAAGATGACATGTAGTGAAGAGAAACATACAGACTCATTATTAATAAAACATTAAGTAAAACCTCCAGGAAGTCAGACTACTTACTTGTTAGAGCAGTGATGAGAGTGCAGAATGTCCCCAGCATGTTGTCAGCGTGTGTTGTGATCGGCCCTTACTGTCCAGTTGAGAGATGAGCAGGGTTGGAGTGTGAGGAGAGGAGAGGCTGCAGGACCCACCTATAAGGAGACAGACAGGGAGGACCAGAGGGAAGGGCCTCTACAGTTAACCTATCACCAAGCCAGGGAGGACCAGAGGGAGGGGCCTCTACAGTTAACCTATCACCAGCTACTCTCATTGTTGATTGACAAATCTGGGGCTTCACAAGACCAACAGACAGATTTTAAAATAATAATGTTATATATCATATATCTTTATAATAATTATTTTTCACTGTCATTTCTCTGAATTGTCAAAGTAACCAGATGGTATGAGAGACCAACTAGTATGATCATTGCTCTACATGAGGCCCTGTCTTCATCACTGACTCATATTCTGCCTCCATCAAACCATAACTGGAGTTTAATATCAAATATGAGTTCTTCACAAGGCCAACATAATGAGGATTTATCTTAATTTATATTTATCAGAACCCAACGAACCTTTGTCAAATGTGGTGCACAATAAAGGGAACAGAGTGTCATTAGGGACACAGTCTCAGTTTCAGTCCTCTCCCCCCCATATTCAAAGCTCTGAGAGGAGATAAAATAACCTATTCAGGAGGGGAGGAGGGGAGGAGGGGAGGAGGAGGGGAGGGGAAGCAGGTGTGTCCTGGGGGAGAAAGAAAGAGAGCAACACATCACTGCCTGTAACTCAGTGTCAGAGCTAGAACACGTCCCTGCTGAATGACTCTGATAACTAGAGATATTAGACATGAAACCATCAGCTGGTCTTTGGGTGGGACTGAAACCAGTGGTCTACAGACAGCTGGTCCTGTTGTAAAGTACATGTAGCTCTTTCCTCAGTCATTATTGGTGGTCCTATGTCCTCCTCAGGGGGACGTTGACAGAACTGCAGCTTCTATTCTGATCACTGATGCACAATGGGGTGAATCCTAACTTCCAATTAAGCTGAATTTTTACTTAGTCATGCATTGATGTCAATGTAAGACTAAGTGAAAATGTGACTGAAGTGGAAGTTAGGATTCTCCCCAATGTGAACAAGGCCAGACTTAAAGTGAGGGCACCACCGAGGACAGATGTGAGGGAACAGATGAGGACACCACCGAGGACAGATGTGAGGGAACAGATGAGGACACCACCGAGGACAGATGTGAGGGGACAGATGAGGACACAGAGAGAGGAAATGGAACAGAACCAGGGGCCACGAGGACTAGAGGAAGGAGGGTCCCTAAACCTTAGTTAGACTGATATAGTCTCTCTGCTACTACATCCATCCACTAGGACTAGAGGAAGGAGGGTCCCTAAACCTTAGTTAGGCTGATATATAGTCTCTCTACTACGACATCCATCCACTAGGACTAGAGGAAGGAGGGTCCCTAAACCTTAGTTAGACTGATATAGTCTCTCTACTACTACATCCATCCACTAGGACTAGAGGAAGGAGGGTCCCTAAACCTTAGTTAGACTGATATAGTCTCTCTGCTACTACACCCATCCACTTGGACTAGAGGAAGGAGGGACCCTAAACCTTAGTTAGACTGATATAGTCTCTCTGCCACTACACCCATCCACTAGGACTAGAGGAAGGAGGGTCCCTAAACCTTAGTTAGACTGATATAGTCTCTCTACTACTACACCCATCCACTAGGACTAGAGGAAGGAGGGTCCCTAAACCTTAGTTAGGCTGATATAGTCTCTCTACTACTACACCCATCCACTAGGACTAGAGGAAGGAGGGTCCCTAAACCTTAGTTAGACTGACATAGTCTCAACTACATCACTACACTCCTCTCTGAACCAGATCAACCCAGAACTGATGAGAGCTTTGTACTGACAACAGAGTTACTGTACACTAACTATCAATAACATTATAATTTGTGATTGATTTGATACTGAAGGTGTGTGTTGATGATGTGTCATGGACTTAATGAAGTCTAGAAATGTTCTAATCATTGGATTCATCATCTCATATTATAATAAGTGTATCCGTACACAAAATGTCTGTGTATAGTATCTGTAAATACCACAGGAGGTTGTTGGCACCTTAATTGGGGAGGACAGGCTCGTGGTAATGTCTGGAGCAGAATGAGTTAAATAGTATCAAATACATCAAACAGATGGTTTCCATGTGTTTGATGCCCATCCATTCGCTCCGTTCCAGCCATTATTATGAGCCGTCCTCCCCTCAGCAGCCTCCACTGGTAAATACTGCAAATACAGAGTAATGTACTACAGGACTACTTTGAAAATATAATGATGAAATACAACTCTTTAAGCCACAAGGTGGCAGCATATTACCATATTCTATCCCTTCTCTTACCCCCCTGCGGCCAAGAGAGAACATATTCATAAGAATGTTATTGTACATTTTAGTAGGATGTAAGTGTATAACACTATTGAATATTATTACAATAAACTATGAATATATTGAATATATCATGCTATTGTACTGTTGTTTTAATTCACCATACAGTGACATTTTACAAGCAAATATTGGCCAAGAAATAATGTGATCCCCAATCACATGTTTCTTTACAAATCAACAATTTTAGATAGATATGGATGATTATTAAATAGGTACTTTCAGAATGATTTTATAATACAATAATATCAGACGAATGAAAGGTTCTCAATAATGTGCAGTTCTAATATAAACCAAACTTCTGGGTCATCTCTGGTTATTCATTAACATTACAGTAAACCTGCCATACAACCTGGATAGTTTGATCAACAATTTCTGGAGCTGGACAAAAGTCAGAGAGCAGGCTGCTCTATTTGAGTTCAGTTAAATTCCCCGTCATTTCGTGCTGCTAACACTGATGCTCATCAAACATGTTCAAACACAACACTTGTTCTTTAGAATGCTCTTTATTGCATATCCACAATACAGCAAAGCTATAACAATTCCTCTATTATAAATCTGCAAAGCAACCAATTTCAAATATACAGTCTACTTATCAAATAGCCTATGATATCAGTATTAGTAGCTATTTCTCTCTTTTATGGAACAGAATGTATATATGCAGATAAACCTTCTAATGCATTAACAATTACTTGAAAAGCTATGTAGAATATCAAATTGACATTACAGTGGTTCTCAAACTATTAAGTGCTGCATTCAGACTTTTTGATGCCTTTCTCAGCGAACTTGGAGCCCGCGGTGACTTTACATGAGAACACTTTGTCCTGGTTCCATTCTGACGTGTCAACGGTCAGACAGCTGTTGAGTTGGAACGTCTTGTCGGCTTGCGGCACGGGGCCACTCGTAGCGATGCCGCTGGTGACCGGATTCCCTCCCGCTGTCCAGCTGACATCAGCGTAGCCCATGACCATCTGACTGGCCAGACCGACCAGGGTGACTTTGCTGGATTCCAACTCATTGCTGGACGGGGGGAGGATGGTCAAGCCAGGAGGAGGGAGGGTAGAGTCTGGACCAATGGAATGAGCAGAATAAATATTAAACAAAATAATTGGATATGTTAGTAGAATGAAACAGGGTTGTGTGCATTATACTGTAGAATAAAACATTAAACATTTTCTCAAAGACTACAAACAATTAACATTTTGGGCTCATAAAATGAAAAGGCACTAAAACCATGTAATTCTATTGTTACATGTTACTCATATTTTGTCTGTTTGCAGCTTGTCTAATTTTGAAACTTTCTAAGAAACTCTCAATTTGTGACTTTGCAGAAGTAAAGCAGATTTCTGTACAAGTGGATCATGAGTTCAGACCTCTAAGTTTAAACATAATCAAATAGTCAGATGTGCTGAATGATGGATACAATCAAATGTACACTACCGTTCAAACGTTTGGGGTCACTTAGAAATGTCCTTGTTTTCGAAAGAAAAGCAATTTTTTTGTCCATCAAAATAACATCAAATTGATCAGAAATACAGTGTAGACATTGTTAATGTTGTAAATGACTATTGAAGCTGGAAACGGCTGATTTTTTATTTTTTTTGGGGGGGTGGGGTAAGGGGGGGGGTAGAAGGATGACTTTATCCTATCCCAGGTATTCCTTAAAGAGGTGGGGTTTCAAGTGTCTCCGGAAGGTGGTGAGTGACTCCGCTGTCCTAGCGTCGTGAGGGAGCTTGTTCCACCATTGGGTGGCCAGAGCAGCGAACAGTTTTGACTGGGCTGAGCGGGAACTGTGCTTCCGCAGAGGTAGGAGGGCCAGCAGGCCAGATGTGGATGAACGCAATGCCCTCGTTTGGGTGTAGGGACTGATCAGAACCTGAAGGTACGGAGGTGCCGTTCCCCTCACAGCTCCGTAGGCAAGCACCATGGTCTTGTAGCAGATGCGAGCTTCAACTGGAAGCCAGTGGAGTGTGCGGAGGAGCGGGGTGACGTGAGAGAACTTGGGAAGGTTGAACACCAGACGGGCTGCGGCATTCTGGATGAGTTGTAGGGGTTTAATGGCACAGGCAGGGAGCCCAGCCAACAGCGAGTTGCAGTAATCCAGACAGGAGATGACAAGTGCCTGGATTAGGACCTGTGCCGCTTCCTGTGTAAGGCAGGGTCGTACTCTACGAATTGTAGAGCATGAACCTACAGGATCGGGTCACCGCCTTGATGTTAGCGGAGAACGACAGGGTGTTGTCCAGGGTCACGCCAAGGCTCTTCGCAATCTGGGAGGAGGACACAACGGAGTTGTCAACCGTGATGGCGAGATCATGGAACGGGCAGTCCTTCCCCGGGAGGAAGAGCAGCTCCGTCTTGCCGAGGTTCAGCTTGAGGTGGTGATCCATCATCCACACTGATATGTCTACTAGACATGCAGAGATGCGATTCGCCACCTGGTTATCAGAAGGGGGAAAGGAGAAGATTAGTTGTGTGTCGTCTGCGTAGCAATGATAGGAGAGGCCATGTGAGGATATGACAGAGCCAAGTGACTTGGTGTATAGCGAGAATAGGAGAGGGCCTACAACTGAGCCCTGGAGGACACCAGTGGTGAGAGCACGTGGTGCGGAGACAGATTCTCGCCACGCCACTTGGTAGGAGCGACCGGTCAGGTAGGACGCAATCCAAGAGTGAGCCGCGCCAGAGATGCCCAACTCGGAGAGGGTGGAGAGGAGGATCTGATGGTACACAGTATCAAAGGCAGCAGACAGGTCTAGAAGGACAAGAGCAGAGGAGAGAGAGTTGGCTTTAGCTGTGCGGAGAGCCTCCATGACACAGAGAAGAGCAGTCTCAGTTGAATGACCAGTCTTGAAACCTGACTGGTTTGGATCAAGAAGGTCATTCTGAGAGAGAGAGAGCAAGAGAGTTGGCTAGAGAGGGCACGCTCAAGAGTTTTGGAGAGAAAAGAAAGAAGGGATACTGGTCTGTAGTTGTTGACATCAGAGGGATCGAGTGTTGGTTTTTTGAGAAGGGGTGCAACTCTCGCTCTCTTGAAGACGGAAGGGACATAGCCAGCGGTCAAGGATGAGTTGATCAGCGAGGTGAGGTAAGGGAGAAGGTCAGGATCTGGAGAAGAGAGGAGGGGATAGGGTCAAGCGGGCAGGTTGTTGGGCGGCCGGCCGTCACAAGTCGCAAGATTTCATCTGGAGAGAGAGGGGAGAAAGAAGTCAAAGCATAGGGTAGGGCAGTGTGAGCAGGACCAGCAGTGTCATTTGACTTAACAAACGAGGATCGGATGTCATCAACCTTCTTTTCAAAATGGTTGATGAAGTCATCCACAGAGAGGGAGGAGGGGGGGAGGGGGAGGAGAATTCAGCAGGGAGAAGAAGGTGGCAAAGAGCTTCCTAGGGTTAGAGGCAGATGCTTGGAATTTAGAGTGGGAGAAAGTGGCTTTAGCAGCAGAAACAGAGGAAGAAAATGTAGAGAGGAGGGAGTGAAAAGATGCCAGGTCCGCAGGGAGTCTAGTTTTTCTCCATTTCCGCTCGGCTGCCCGGAGCCCTGTTCTGTGAGCTCGCAATGAGTCGTCAAGCCACGGAGCAGGAGGGGAGGACCGAGCCGGCCGGGTGGATAGGGGAGAGTCAAAGGATGCAGAAAGGGAGGAGAGGAGGGTTGAGGAGGCACAATCAGGAGATTGGAGGGAGAATGATTGAGCAGAGGGAAGAGATGATAGGATGGAAGAGGAGAGAGTAGCGGGAGAGAGAGCGAAGGTTGCGACGGCGCATTACCATCTGAGTAGGGGCATAGTGAGTAGTGTTGGAGGAGAGTGAGAGAGAAAATGATACAAAGTAGTAGTCGGAGACATGGAAGGGAGTTGCAGTGAGATTAGTAGAAGAACAGCATCTAGTAAAGATGAGGTCAAGTGTATTGCCTGCCTTTAGAGTAGGGGGGGACGATGAGAGGGTGAGGTCAAAAGAGGAGAAGAGTGGAAAGAAGGAGGCAGAGAGAAATGAGTCAAAGGTAGACGTAGGGAGGTTGAAGTCACCCAGAACTTTGAGGGGTGAGCCATCCTCAGGAAAGGAACTTATCAAGGCATCAAGCTCATTGATGAACTCTCCAAAGGAACCTGGAGGGCGATAAATGACAAGGATGTTAAGCTTGAATGGGCTAGTGACTGTGACAGCATGGAATTCAAATGAGGAGATAGACAGATGGGTCAGGGGAAAAAGAGAGAATGTCCACTTGGGAGAGATGAGGATTCCTGTGCCACCACCCCGCTGACCAGATGCTCTCAGGGTATGCGAAAACACATGGTCAGACGAGGAGAGAGCAGTAGGAGTAGCAGTGGTAATCCATGTTTCCGTCAGCGCCAAGAAGTTGAGGGACTGGAGGGTAGCATAGGCTGAGAGGAACTCTGCCTTGTTGGCCGCAGAACGGCAGTTCCAGAGGCTGCCGGAGACCTGGAACTCCACGTGGGTCGTGCGTGCAGGGGCCACCAGGTTAGAGAGGCAGCAGCCACGCGGTGTGAGGCGTTTGTATAGCCTGTGCGGAGAGGAGAGAACAGGGATAGACAGACGCATAGTTGACAGGCTACAGAAAATGGCTACAATAATGCAAAGGAGATCGGAATGAAATGAACTAAACATCTGGGAAAGCGAGAGAGCGGGGCCTCCCTCACTTACATTTCACTGAAACACCCAAATATAACTCTCCCAACTTCCACCTCAGAAACTATAATTGTTGTAAACTACAGCGGTTCAATGTTTTCTAGGAATAGACTAACTTAGTTTATTCAGCTAGTGTTAAGTTGCGTCAATTCAAATCTGGTATTAGGAACAAAAGAGGTCAATACACGTCTTCTAAAATAGACTAGTATTTTAATTAATGCAAAACCTTCAATGGTAAATATGATGTTCGTATATACGGGTCCACTGAAATACCACGCAGGGCACTCAGAGAACTAAGCCATTGTTATGAGTTCTTCTTAAAGTACTCTGACAGAGATAGTTCCCGCTCCCTGCTGGCCAATCAGAGTAGAGACTGAGCGTGGTTTAGACTTACTCAGCCAATCCGTTGGCGCACAGGCTGGTCCCAGCCCCTTGGCGCTCCACTGTTGCACACTGTTGCCAGGCATAAGTTGTTATCATAACAACCTGTAGAGTCAGCGCCCATAGACACCGTTCCACTGTACTCTATGTACCTACGTTCAAGGACGGTTCACAGATCACAAAGAAGCAGTGTAGTCTAGTATTTTGAGACACAAGTTCTTATCTCATCCTACCCCCTAACGTTCCTCACATGAATCACAGCTTGTTATGTGAAACAGTTTATATCAGTACAGTACAAACCTTCTATGTTTAATCACCAATGCATTCCTTCTAAGCTATTCATCCCTCCAGTTATGAGAAAATAGAACCCCACACTAGCTAACTTGGTACAGTATTCTTCCGTGAAAAACGTCCAGGGCACCTAGTCATATGACGCCACAGCCAACTAGCATGCCGGACTCCAATAACACGGTTTATCACCAATACTTGGCCACAACAAACCACCAGTGTGTCAACACGCCAAGCAGATCATTCGTGTCCATGTCTAACGTTGTGGGTTAGTCCCGACAGCTTAAGCGAGTCCGTCGTCAACTTATTCAGCCAGTTAGTTAGCTAGAATAGTTAGCATACTATTCCAGCCATAGCTTTCTGCTTACGAAGAAACCCGTCCTCCCACGGTACGAACACACAGAGAGAGCCAAGCTAACGTTAACTAGTCACCCATGTCCCGAATTCCCTTGAACGACTCTGGTTACCAGTATGTAAAAACAAAACACAAATGTAGGTTATAACTTACCCCTAGCAGCTACTGTTAGCTAGCCAAGTGCAAAGCTAGCCACTGAATTGACTCAGCCAGTTCGCGTCTGTTCGGTAGGTCATTCCAGCTATTGTTTAGTAGCTATCCAGGTAGTAACAAGCTAGCTACATTTCGAGCACAGTAGCTACTTACTACCTAACGTTAACGCTTCAGACAATGAGGTTAGAAAAACAGCTGAATGGTAGGCATTATTGTATGTAATTATTGTAGGCAGCTAGCTGGCGTAATTACAGGTACTCTCAGGCGTGAAACAACTATCCACAGTTGCTAATAGTTATCAGTAGCTACCCGCTAGCTAGTCCAGGTAGTGGGTTAGCTAGCTTCGTGCTTCACCGGGCTCAGCCGAATACAATACCTACAATAATTACATACAACAACCCATGATAACTACCTTACAATACCTAACTACAATCTAAATACATAGTTTAAGCTTTACTCGACAAAGCTTAAACTATGTCTAATTGATCATTAGAAAACCCTTTTGCAATTATGTTAGCACAGCTGAAAACTGTTGTGCTGATTAAAGAAGAAATAAAACGGGCCTTATTGAGACTAGTTGAGTATCTGGAGGATCAGCAATTGTGGGTTCGATTACAGGCTCAAAATGGCCAGAAACAAATAACTTTCTTCTGAAACCCGTCAGTCTATTCTTGTTCTGAGAAATGAAGGGTATTCCATGAGAGAAATTGCCAAGAAACTGAAGATCTCGTACAACGCTGTGTACTACTCCCTTCACAGAACAGTGCAAACTGGCTCTAACCAGAATAGAAAGAGGAGTGGGAGGCCCAGGTGCACAACTGAGCAAGAGGACAAATACATTAGAGTGTCTAGTTTGAGAAACAGACGCCTCACAGGTCCTCAACTGGCAGCTTCATTAAATAGTACCCGCAAAACACCAGTCTCAACGTCAACAGTGAAGATGCGACTCCGGGATGCTGACCTAGGCAGAGTTGCAATGAAAAAGTCCAGTGTTCTTTTGCCCATCTTAATATTTTCATTTTATTGCCCAGTCTGAGATATGGCTTTTCTTTGCAACTCTGCCTAGAAGGTCAGCATCCCGGAGTCGCCTCTTCACTGTTGACGTTGAGACTGCTTTATACTTCACATTCAATTACACCTCTGACTAAATAGATTATTATTGTATGAGTCATTATAAATGAGTAGTGTTGTCAATTGACAGTAATATCCTACGTAGTCAAATAGTGCAATACGTTTTTTAAGTTTAAATGAGAAATCAACAACTAAATATCTACTGTAGGCTATGAAGTTGTCACATTGTATCTATGACACTTAATAATCAGTCCACAAAGTAGGTTATTTACATTAAATAGTTATGAAAAAATTATATCATATTACATACACTACCAGTCAAAAGTTTTAGAACACCTACTCATTCAAGGATTTTCTTTATTTTTACTATTTTTTACATTGTAAGATAATAGTGAAGACATCAAAACTATGAAATAACACATATGGAATCATGTAGTAACCAAAAAAGCGTTAAACAAATCAAAATATATTTTATATTTGAGATTCTTCAAATAGCCACCCTTTGCCTTGATGGCAGCTTTGCACACTCTTGGCATTCTCTCAACCACCGTCATGAGGTTGTCACCTGGAATGCATTTAAATTAACAGGTGTGCCTTCTTAAAAGTGAATTTGTGGAATTTCTTTCCTTCTTAATGTGTTTGAGCCAATCAGTTGTGTTGTGACAAGGTAGGGGGGCATACAGAAGATAGCCCTATTTGGTAAAATACCAAGTCCATATTATGGCAAGAACAGCTCATATAACGAAAACATATGGAAATGTCTGCTCTACCCAAAATTACAACCAAATAATTGCAGCATTACCGCAAAAATGGAAGAGGAAAGTGGAAGGGGGAAAATGCAAGGAACTTGTCTGT
>NW_025535567.1:0-50000 GCF_020615455.1 Coregonus clupeaformis
GCTTCCAATGGTGGTATTAAACATTTAGTATTGTGGATATGTAGTTGTGTAATAATGTTATATGATGTACGGTTTTATCTTTTGTTGTATATGTAATGTAAGTGCTTTAATATGTTTGGACACCAGGAAGAGTAGCTGCTGCCAATGGGAATCACCAATAAATACAAATATACTGTAGCTAGATTAGAAACACATTTAACCATAGATTGCATTGAATTACCTGTCAAACTTTTTGGAGTCCACTGCAGCTCTCAGAACCCATCCAATGAGGGGGACACCGGCCAGAACTTTTATATTCTTCAGGGGGATCCCCTTACTACCTCCCCTCGCGAGGATCAGGGCTGCAATGTGTCTCTTCTCACCGTTGTCTTTGATAACCTTTGCTTTTTCATCTCTCACATTTTCGAAGCCCGATAGCGTACGTTTTTTTGCAGCAGCCATTGAAATGGTCAGTAGCCGGCTGGGTAGACAAGACGTGGCGGTAGTCTCAATGTGTAGCTAGTAGCGGTAGCGATGGATAGCAGTAGTCTGAAGTATCTAGCTACTTCTTGCGTTCTAACTCACTGTAACTCGCTACTAGTAGCTAGGTATTTAGCTTACATGACCTACTACGGCTTACACTGTGTGAAGGAAATCCTACAAATGTTACATTTATACAGTAAAAAAGAGGCGTAGACCTGCTAGCTCTCTGAGGTAATTTCAACTAGGCTTCCTTTTGTTGCCATAGTAACCATTTCAGGTGTACTATTTACTGAAATTACTCTATGTCAAGAAAACGATACGCGCGCTTCAATGAGGGGACTCGATTATCTGACCCGGGTTACCCCGGTGGGAGGAGTTTACCCCGGGTGAAAAGTGATTGCATTAATTTTGGAACCGGGCTGCCTCCCGGGTGTGAGCCAGGTTCAAATGTCGTGTTCATGTGCTAATCGGAACTTTGACATTTCTGACTTGCTAAATGGTTTAACGTGGCACGTGTATAACTACAACCAGTAAGCAAGTCGGAAATGTCAGAGTTTCCTAGTTCCGACTAGCACGTGAACGCGGCAAAACCCCACGGCGAAATCGACTCAAAATAAGAGTGACGTAGCCTAGGCTAGATTAAGCACGTGGAGGAATGAGTAGGATTCTGTGTTTTCACATGCAAAAGTGATTGCGTTTGATTTTTTTTTAAACGCTTTATCTGCCTTCCCAATGAAAAGTAGTTCGAAAATTCGAACATATATTTTATGGAAAAGAGATGTATGTTTCTGGACGGTGCACCATGCTGCCTTGTTGACATGCTGTTAATCCCAAACCATGCCCTCTCCCCTACCAACTCACTCAGAGGGCCCTAGGTTGTCACGTGTTGCTGACTAAACTCCTAGAGAGTGATTAGGGCCCTCAAACTCAACTCTGGACCTCGAAGCCAGTGCCACTACATTTTTTCATTGTTCCCCTGGGACACCAGGTGTGTGCAATTAATTATCAGGTAGAACAGAAAACCAGCAGGCTCCTGACCTGTGGTCCGTAGCTCAATTGGTAGAGCATGGCGCTTGTAACGCCAGAGTAGTGGGTTCAATCCCCGGGACCACCCATATGTAAAAATGTATGCGCACATGACTGTAAGTCGCTTTGGATAAAAGCGTCTGCTAAATGGCATATTATTAATATTATTATTATTATTATTACCTAGTAGGGTAAGAGTTAAGTACCTCTGGACTAGGGGATCAATAGAGTACCACAGTATGAGTCATAATACCCATAAAACCTAGCGGTCAAACAAGGAAATGGTTCCAATAGTTTTTCCCCCATTCATTTTTCCCATAGGGATTTTAGAAACACTTCAAATAAACGCTGTGTTTCATGTAGGCTTACACTGGCGTGACGTTTTGATAACTGTGTAAATCTCTCTAGGACAAGGTTACTTTGATCAATATATTCGCCTGTATTTACCCCCATGCTAATTAGCTGCTAATGTGGCTATCATAAAGAACTACAAATGCCATGATGATCTGGACGAGACTGCCAAATCGAGGCAATGGTAAGTATCTCTGGATTAACTATCTAATGTTAGCTAAATTTAGCAATAAATAAATTGGCTACATTTCTTTAAATTGACAATTCTGTGAACTGTCTTGTGCAAGTTTTAAATTGACACAATACCTGTTAGCAAAGGTGTCTGCTAGAGATGATGTGCAGGAGCTTGCAGGGATTTGTAGTCTTGCATGATGTCTACTTTGATGCTAATTAGCATTTTTGAATCTGAGCGTAAATAGAGCCGAATATATTGATAAAAGTCACCTTGTCCGAGAGAGATTTACATGGTTATCAAAACATCACGCCAGGGTAAGCCTACATGAAACACAGCCCTTATTTTAAGTGTACCTGATTGACGCACACTGTTTTGCAATGAAGGTCTACAGTAGTCTCAACAGCACCCTCTAGGGTAGCACCACAGTGTAGCCAGAGGACAGTTATTTTGCGTCCTCCTCTGGCTACATTGACTTCAATACAAAACCTAGTAGGCTGGTGCTCCTCACCCACTTCCATAGACCTACATGGTAATTATGAAGACTTCCAGAGGTCTTCATAACGACAACATTAACCTCATACAACCATCAAGAAGTCTCATATGCTTTCCTTTTCAGGCTTTCACTCAGTTGGCTGACATGTTGTCCATCCAATCAAAAGATTAGAGAATGAACATAGTACTAGCATGTTTCACTTAGAAGCTTGGTGGCATTGTTGGATAGATTATGAATAGTGATAGCGCTTTTTTAGGATATTCAATTCAAATTCGTTTTTTCAAACTACAGGAGATGGAGGAAGTAGATGATATATTGTTTACTTGGTTTTAAAACATCATTTTTGTGTTGAGTTAGTGCCATTTATTTAAATTTTCCCAGTTAACTTTAGTAGCAAGTAGCTAGCTACCTACCAGAGTGCCGTTTTCTCCGCCAGAATGGCTAGCTAACACTAACGACAATGTAGTGGATTTTTTGTTAAAGAACCCCTTTCAAGCTTCTGGGAAAAAGCAAGAGGGATGATGAGAGGGAGAGTTCCGCTGACAATGGCAACTTCAAGGAGCTTGCAGAGGTAATTGCACTTTACGATGCTTTACTTGCTGAGCATATTGACGTTTCTACTGTCTTCTCGGGATGTCGAAATCAATTCAGAATGATTTGATAGCTTCCATCGCATCATCCATTAAAAGTGAGATTAAAAGAGAGGTTGACAGCGCATTGTTTTACATGGCAAATGGATGAAACCACAGACAAACTGTTGCTCGTAGTTGTTAGTTATCGTCAGGTACAGTGGGGAGAACAAGTATTTGATACACTGCCGATTTTGCAGGTTTTCCTACTTACAAAGCATGTAAAGGTCTGTAATTTTTATCATAGGTACACTTCAACTGTGAGAGACGGAATCTAAAACAAAAATCCAGAAAATCACATTGTATGATTTTTAAGTAATTAATTTGCATTTTGTTGCATGACATAAGTATTTGATACATCAGAAAAGCAGAACTTAATATTTGGTACAGAAACCTTTGTTTGCAATTACAGAGATCATACGTTTCCTGTAGGTCTTGACCAGGTTTGCACACACTGCAGCAGGGATTTTGGCCCACTCCTCCATACAGACCTTCTCCAGATCCTTCAGGTTTCGGGGCTGTCGCTGGGCAATACGGACTTTCAGCTCCCTCCAAAGATATTCTATTGGGTTCAGGTCTGGAGACTGGCTAGGCCACTCCAGGACCTTGAGATGCTTCTTACGGAGCCACTCCTTAGTTGCCCTGGCTGTGTGTTTCGGGTCGTTGTCATGCTGGAAGACCCAGCCACGACCCATCTTCAATGCTCTTACTGAGGGAAGGAGTTTGTTGGCCAAGATCTCACGATACATGGCCCCATCCATCCTCCCCTCAATACGGTGCAGTCGTCCTGTCCCCTTTGCAGAAAAGCATCCCCAAAGAATGATGTTTCCACCTCCATGCTTCACGGTTGGAATGGTGTTCTTGGGGTTGTACTCATCCTTCTTCTTCCTCCAAACACGGCGAGTGGAGTTTAGACCAAAAAGCTATATTTTTGTCTCATCAGACCACATGACCTTCTCCCATTCTTCCTCTGGATCATCCAGATGGTCATTGGCAAACATCAGACAGGCCTGGACATGCGCTGGCTTGAGCAGGGGGACCTTGCGTGCGCTGCAGGATTTTAATCCATGACGGCGTAGTGTGTTACTAATGGTTTTCTTTGAGACTGTGGTCCCAACTCTCTTCAGGTCATTGACCAGGTCCTGCCGTGTAGTTCTGGGGTGATCCCTCACCTTCCTCATAATCATTGATGCCCCACGAGGTGAGATCTTGCATGGAGCCCCAGACCGAGGGTGATTGACTGTCATCTTGAACTTCTTTCATTTTCTAATAATCGCGCCAACAGTTGTTGCCTTCTCACCAAGCTGCTTGCCTATTGTCCTGTAGCCCATCCCAGCCTTGTGCAGGTCTACAATTTTATCCATGATGTCCTTACACAGCTCTCTGGTCTTGGCCATTGTGGAGAGGTTGGAGTCTGTTTGATTGAGTGTGTGGACAGGTGTCTTTTATACAGGTAACGAGTTCAAACAGGTGCAGTTAATACAGGTAATGAGTGGAGAACAGGAGGGCTTCTTAAAGAAAAACTAACAGGTCTGTGAGAGCCGGAATTCTTATTGGTTGGTAGGTGATCAAATACTTATGTCATGCAATAAAATGCAAATTAATTACTTAAAAATCATACAATGTGATTTTCTAGATTTTAGTGTACCTATGATAAAAATTACAGACCTCTACATGCTTTGTCAGTAGGAAAACCTGCAAAATCAGCAGTGTATCAAATACTTGTTCTCCCCACTGTATGTGGATGGTCAGGGCTTTATTTAGGAATGTTTATTGGCCTAATTTGATGTCAAATTGGCGAGATGTGCAGTCTGTGTTTGACTTTGTGAATTCTGAGATGTCTGAGTTTAACTTCATGGAGAAACTTGTTTCCCAAACCTATGATGGAGCTGCTGTAATGGAATGTATCTGCTATTTGTATTTACAGCCAAGTCCCCTGCTGTTCCCTGATTAAGAAGTGATGACCACTCCACTCCACTACCAGTGTCAACTCTCCTGATATGAACTGAAGCCATGTTTCATGTGCCCTCTCATCCACTGGCGCATTCAATGTTTCCTCTCCAAGCATTGTGAGTAGCCCTGTCAATTTTCTCTCATTACCGTATGTAGAGTCAATCACACACACAATCACATTATTACACAATGTAATTGTAATCTTTGCTTGGTTTAACTCATTTTTAGCTAGCTCTTTTGCCTAACTGTGTTGTAATATTGTTTGTTGTCTTCCCACCCAGTCAAATCCTGTCCTGCCCTCAGTGGAAGAGTTTAGCTGTTCTCCAACTCCATCCATCATAAGCCTGTCCTGCACTGAAGCCTAGCATCTGAACACCTCAACCCCTGTCCTGCACTGAAGTCAAGCCTCTGAACACTTCATTCATGCCCGATACCCTCATTCAATCACTGCTGTGATCTCCCAACACTGTAAGTAGCCCTCTCGTTCCCATTCTCCATAGTATTTTACTATAAATGTCAAATGTTTTAGGGTAAAATAATTTGCCTTTGACGATTTTTGAAACATGCTTTGTCGTCTCCGTGCGGTCAGCGCCTAAACCGTGGGTCCCCAGCCTCCACTGATTTTGAGATACTATCAACTGTAGCCTACTGTAGTCTGATCAACTGTAGCCTACTAATAACAACCACTGCTGCAGGTAGCGTAGATCCTCTCTGGCCAGGGGAAAGGAAGCGGCAACGTAATGTATTTATAACCATAGCGATGTACTGTATTTATAGCCTAAAACAGGCCCATGTATTTGTTAAGCAAATGTGAACGTGATTAAATTAGATTTATATTCAAACTTCGGGTGACTAGGCAACCTAGACCTTTTCAATCCAAAAATTAATCAATCAACACAATAGTGATTACATACTGTGAGTAACTTTTTATTTACAGATGCAAAGGCATACACGATGCAACCCTGCATAAAGCAAGCTCAGCCCTGTAAGTTCTATTGTCCAATTGCAGTTGTTGTCTCTTTGTCTATGTGAAGGAAAATCGCCACAAAATGTTCCGAATTCATGTGAACAAGTACAAGGTTGCTGCAGTTAGTTTCCCGCTTCGTTTCCCCTGGCCAGAGGGGAGCAGAGCGCATCGGCTTCCCCAGGCTACCTGCAGCCGTGCTTGTTATCATTAGGCTACAGTTGATCAGACTGAAGCACAGATTAATTGTGAACGAGTCGACATACAGTATGAGGCAGATCAGTCTAAACAACAGTACTTTGTCCCTCTTTTCAATGCATTTTTGTGTCAATATTTTGTATTCAACCAAATCAATAGTTCTGAGGCAAATGCCAGCTCGCCACACGTTTGCTGACAGCCCTGCTGTGCTGATCTCTGCAACATGGATAGATGGAAATCGCCACACAATGCTATAAATGAAGAAACATATCCTATACATGTTGTTTTTAGCTGATTACCGGTATTTGGTTTGATGTTGCTACAACTGAGTGAAAGCCTGAAAAGGAAAGCATGTGAGACTTCTTGATGGTTGTACAAGATTGTTGGTCGAAGTTGTAAATGAGAACTTGTTCTCAACTGGCTTACCTGGTTAAATAAAGGTTAAAAAAAAATAAAAAAAAAAGTTGTCATCCCGGTCTTTCCTTCAACTGAGGTTTGAGGCGCTAGACTGCCATCTGGTGGCAAGAAGATGTATGTGAACCACCCCATAAGATATAACTCCCTGCCACAATGTTACAATCTTGAAGGTGTAAGGCTAAAATCATCTCTAGAATAGTTCAGATTAAAGCAGGGGGTAAGAAATTGTTTCTTATATTTATGAGCATATAGTATTTTACAAACAAATTGCAGGCAAAATACAAAAGTAAACACCCAAACCAACAAGCATCTATAATATGCCATTTAGCAGACGCTTTTGCGTGCATACATGTTTTTGTGTATGGTTGGTCCCGGGGATCGAACCCACTACCTTGGCGTTACAAGCGCCGTGCTCTACCAGCTGAGCTACAGAGGACTACATCTCAAAGCAGCTCCAAGTCCATGTCCTACTACAGTCCCCCCAAAATTAAGACATAACATTAAAAAGTGGAGAGAAAAACAATCAAAATCTAAAGTAAATTAAAACCCCAAACTACCTTGATCTGACAACCTGTAAAAACTAGCGATGGGCACGGTTATTAAAATATTCTAACAGATGTTAGTATTCCAATACTTGCAAGAGTATTAACACCAATAAATCATAGGCCTATTTTAAAAATGTAAAGGCTTCGTCTTAATTAAATAAAATGATCTATTGTCGTAGTAAATATATTTGTTATAGTGAATATGGAATATGATATGTTGAGTAAAATGTTGTGCTAAGATCTATTTAGGTCAGGAGCTGGTTATAAGTTCTGTTCCTATCCAATAACAATGGACAAAAGGGTCCTATCTTGTCAGCCTTGTCAGCAGGTGGCCAAGGACAACACCCACGCCATAGGCCTCTCAGTTCTTCCAACTCACGAGTTCTTGCTCTGAGGACACACACACACACACACACACACATCATCACTGTTAAACACACACACACACACACACACACACACACACACACACACACATCATCACTGTTAAACACACACACACACACACACACACAAAAATCCCCTCTTTTAGGTTGAACATTTGAAGACAGAGAACCCGACTCAGAGCCAATGCAACAGTGACACTAGCCTGGAGGGGACCTCGCCCAACTCATCAGGACCAATCAGAAGATCAGAACTACTAGATTCAACCTACTTCATTTATTGCATAAAATGTCTGCACACAATGTTTCGGGGCTCTCTTCAGATAGCTCCCTAAGAGTTTGACGAACGAGTCCGTGCACGCGATTCCAGATATCTTTACCTCTGAATAAACTGCCTTCATTATACCATATCCACCCTGTCCAAAGTCTCTACTTGGTCTCAGTTCTCCATTAAACTTGTGATTATCAACACTATGTGACATTGCTACACACAAGGATATACCATGACATTCTTAATTTAATAAAACAATGTCACAAATTTGAACGTAATTTCAAAACATACACAGGTTTCACTTAGCTTGCTTTTGTTGACGCTACAGTCAGAGGCTCCATGTGTAGCAACGGGAAGTGGGAGTTCTCAAAATCAATGCAAATGAGGAGTAGGCCATAACGAGCAACCTTCAGGTAGGCTGTTTAATCTGAATTGGGCTGTTGTAGACATGGCCAGGGAGCGCAGCAAAATGGCCTCAACTAGCCTAGCTAGCTAACGTTTGGCTGTTTTAGCTAGCATCTTTACATTGATTTGATGCAGTAAAGACATGCACTGCCAGATGGGATGATAGACACTTGTAAATGCCATAGGTTATCTAACTAGCGCGAGTCAGTGGCTACTTTTTATATCTCCCAACTGTGTCGCACACCACCGGTCCCTGCCCCCACAGTTTCTCCCGAGTTGTGCAGGCTGCGCAGCAAACAAGTGTCCACGTTTAAAACTATCCGGATATCCGAAAAAATGTCATGATATTTTTCGAATAGTGAAATTATTTAAAATGTCCATCCCTACTTCAGAATACATTCTAGAGTTTAGAATGGATCTCTGTGACTTTAGAACACATTCTAGAGTTTAGAATGGATCTCTGTGACTTTAGAACACATTCTAGAGTTTAGAATGGATCTCTGTGACTGTAGAACACATTCTAGAGTTTAGAATGGATCTCTGTCACTGTAGAACACATTCTAGAGTTTAGAATGGATCTCTGTGACTGTAGAACACATTCTAGAGTTTAGAATGGATCTGTGTGACTTTAGAAGACATTCTAGAGTTTAGAATGTACTTCTGTGTATGCGGTCCTGTTCCATCTGAGACTTGGCCTTCTTCTTCAGCAGCAGGATGTGTTCAGCAAACTCCCTCACAGCCCCCAGCCCTGCAGCATTGTGGCAGGAGTATTTAGCAGCGTTGATCGCCACCACTGGGGCGTCCCGGGGTACTGCACTCAGCCCAGCCAGGTTCAGACAGTCAACATCTGGTGCATCATTACCTGTAGGAGGGAGAGATGGAGGGTTGAGATAAGTACATTTTCCTATTAAAAAGTATCCATTAGGTGGTTCTGGAAGTATTTTTAGGATGATTAATTAGTATGTTGCAAAAACATAACATAAAAAAACATGCACAAATATGACATGATTTAAGAGAATCATAAAAAAAACTATTTTCTTTTAAGAAATTGATTAAATTGAAATTCGATCCCAAATTCTCCAGGATTTGACTGCTGGCACCTCCCTTCTCACCTTAACCATAAATATTCAGTGACTGGCAGTGGCATGCAAAATTAATGAACAATTCCAGTAGTTTTCTGCAGTGGTAGCCTAGCATACAAGCAGAGGGAAAATAGAGACACTCTTTACAAATGAGCACTAAACCAAACCTGTCTCCCCTTACTAATAGAGGAGCTATTTAAATCAGACAGTTTCCCCCTGTCTCCCCTTACTAATAGAGGAGCTATTTAATCAGACAGTTTCCCCCTGTCTCCCCTTACTAATAGAGGAGCTATTTAATCAGACAGTTTCCCCCTGTCTCCCCTTACTAATAGAGGAGCTATTTAATCATGCAAGTTATTTAATCAGTGAAGAACTTACAATCACTTCCTGGCATGAGAGAACAGAGGGATGAGAGGAGAGAGATGGAGGGGTGATTGGATAGAGAGATGAAGGGGTGAGAAGAGAGAGAAATGGAGGGGTGAAACAGTGAATGAGGAGATACTGTTCCATAACAGGGCATTGAGCTCTCCCTCGCCCTCCATTTGGCAAATATGACCATAACTCTATCCTCCTGATTCCTGCTTACAGGCAAAAACTAAAGCAGGAAGCACCAGTGACTCTGTCAATAAAGAAGTGGTCAGATGATGCAGATGCTAAGCTACAGGACTGTTTTGCTAGCACAGACTGGAATATGTTCCGGGATTCTTCCGATGGCATTGAGGAGTATACCACATCAGTCACTGGCTTCATCAATAAGTGCATCGATGACGTCGTCCCCACAGTGACTGTACGTACATACCCCAACCAGAAGCCATGGATTACAGGCAACATCCGCACTGAGCTAAAGGGTAGAGCTGCTGCTTTCAAGGAGCGGGGCTCTAACCTGGACGCTTATAAGAAATCCCGCTATGCCCTCCGACGAACCATCAAACAGGCAAAGCGTCAATACAGGACTAAGATTGAGTCGTACTACACCGGCTCCGACGCTCGTCAGATGTGGCAGGGCTTGCAAACTATTACAGACTACAAAGGGAAGCACAGCCGCAAGCTGCCCATTGACACGAGCCTACCAGACGATCTAAATTAAATCTATGCTCACTTCGAGGCAAGCAACACTGAAGCATGCATAAGAGCATCAGCTGTTCCGGATGACTGTGCGATCACGACATTTAAACAGGTCAACATTCACAAGGCCCCTATTTTACGCTGCTGATACTCTCTGTTTATTATCTATGCATAGTCACTTTAACTCTACCTATCTATTTTTTACTTAACACTTATTTTTCTTAAAACTGCATTGTTGGTTAAGGGCTTGTAAGTAAGCATTTCACGATTTGATTTGAGTGTTTGACCATGCCAATTACAATCAAGTTCAATCTGCAGGTTCAACTGGTTCAAACTTCACTGTTGACATTTACTGTCTGAGTTTCATTGATACGTGGTTATCAAACACCCCTGCTACGGTCACATTCCTGAGAGATATCTAGCCTATTCTACCTTTCCATCTCAGAAGGGCTCCAAATAAAGATCTTCATACGTTTTGATTGACATGAACCAGTCTTGTAAGAACTTGTTCTCAACGGCTATGGTAAATAAAGTGAAAAAAAATAAAAACACACAAGTATTACTCAAAATAGAAGGTTAAGAACCTTGAGATTCCATTATATTTAAAACTGTGCTATATAACTAAAATGCATTAGTAGTAGTATTCGTAATAGTAACAGTAGTAGTAAATTGTTAAATGAAAAGAATAGTGAGTTTACCCATATAGGCGACCTCCTTCCAGTCCAGATCCCTGTCGTCCATCATGGCTTTGACCTCACCTTGGATGTCCTTGCCCAGCTGCCTGACCTCGCAGCCTGTCCTCTGGGACAGCTTGTCAGCCAGGGCCTTGGTCTGGGGGTCCTCACTGGAGGATATCAAGATCACCTGGAGGAGAGACAAAATACAGTTTTCATATTGAGACGGCCTGGTTACGCATCCACCATCGTTTCTGGAACTGACCGTGGGTGAAGACAATAGCCTAGCCAGCACAGTACGGTTCGGGTCAATAATGTGAATAAGGATGTCATTTGAGATGTGTCCTTAGAGGGTATGAGGAAACTCAAACAAATAATGTCATATGACAGTTAAAGTAAATAGTAGCCTATGTGTGTGTGTTTAATGGGCGGTGGTTTCAGTGATAAGGTATGGGCTAAATCTAGATATACCAGGAGCAGACGGTGTGAAACATCCTGTTCTGTTAAGCAACCTAACTGGTTTTACATAACTTAATGTATCCTTAATACTGCCACAAAGCCAAAACAAGGGAAGCCAGGTAGCCTAGCAGCTAAGAGCGTTGAGCCAGTAACCAAAAGGTTGCTGGTCCGAATCCCCGAGCGGACTAGGTGAAAAATCTGTCAGTGTGCCCTTGACCAAGGCACTTAACCCTAATTGCTCCTGTAAATCGCTCTGGCTAAATGACAAATGTAAAATGATTGGATTAATGCTTTTCTTTTGAGATTTTATAGTAGCTTAATGCTGCTTCAAGTTGAACATGTTATGTGAGGTTAACTGTCACTGCCCAGAAAGAATGGTGTGTCAGCTATGACATGACACCTTGAGTTTGATTTTTTATTTGATTTTGGTTATTAAACTGCAGTTGGTGGAGTGGATTTACAGTGCATTCGGAAAGTATTCAGAGCCCTTCCCTTTTTCCACATTTTGTTACGTTACAGCCTTATTCTAAAATTGATTAAATTAAACATTTTCCTCATCAATCTACACACAATACCCCATAATGACAAAGCGAAAAAAGGGTTCTCTAAATTTTAGCAAATGTGTTACAAATAAAAAAAGACACTTATTTACGTAAGTATTCAGACCCTTTGCTATGAGACTCAAATTGAGCTCAGGTGCATCCTGTTTCCATTGATCATCCTTGAGATGTTTCTACAACTTGATTGGAGTCCACCTGTGGTAAATTCAATTGATTGGACATGATTTGGAAAGACACACACCTGTCTATATAAGGTCCCACAGTTGACAGTGCATGTCAGAGCAAAAACCAAGCCATGAGGTCAAAGGAATTGTCGGTAGAGCTCCCGAGACAGGATTGTGTCGAGGTACAGATCTGGGCAAGGGTGCCAAAAAATGTCTGCAGCATTGAAGGTCCCCAGGAACACAGTGGCCTCCATCATTGTTAAATGGAAGAAGTTTGGAACCACCAAGACTCTTCCTAGAGCTGTCCGCCCGGCCAAACTGAGCAATCTGGGTAGAAGGGCCTTGGTCAGGGAGGTGACCAAGAACCAGATGGTTACTCTGACAGAGCTCCGAAGTTCGTCTGTGGAGATGGGAGAACCTTCCAGAAGGACAACCATCTCTGCAGCACTCCACCAATCAGGCATTTATGGTAGAGTGGCCAGACAGAAGACACTCTTCAGTAAAAGGCACAGGACAGCCCACTTGGAGTTTTCCCAAAAAGCACCTAAAGGACTCTTAGACCATGAGAAACAAGATTCTCTGGTCTGATAAAACCAAGATTGAACTCTTTGGCCTGAATGCCAACGTCATGTCTGGAGGAAACCTGGCACCATCCCTACGGTGAAGCATGGTGGTGGCAGCATCATGCTGTAGGGGATGTTTTTCAGAGACAGGAAGATTATTCAGGATGGAGGGAAAGATGAACGGAGTGAAGTACAGAGAGATCCTTGATGACAACCTGCTCCAGAGCGCTCAGGACCTCAGACTGGGGCGAAGGTTCACCTTCCAACAGGACAACGGCCCTAAGCACACAGCCAAGACAATGCAGGAGTGGCTTCGGGACAAGTCTCTGAATGTCCTTGAGTGGCCCAGCCAGAGCCCGGACTTGAACCCAATCGAACATCTCTGGAGAGACCTGAAAATAGCTGTGCAGTGACGCTCCCCATCCAACCTGACAGAGCTTGAGAGGATCTGCAGACATGAATGGGAGAAACTCCCCAAATACAGGTGTGCCAAGCTTGTAGCGTCATACCCAAGAAGACTCAAGGCTGTAATCGCTGCCAAAGGTGCTTCAACAAAGTACAGGGTCTGAATACTTATGTAAATGTGATATATTTATTTTGTATACATCTGCTAAAAATTCTAAAAACCTGTTTTTGCTATGTCATTATGGGGTACTGAGTGTAGATTTAGGGGAAATCAATTATTTAATCCATTTTAGAATACGTCTAACCTAACCATGTGGAAAAAGTCAAGGGGTCTGAATACTTTCTGAATGCAATGTACATGACTAGGCTGCTCAACCAGAATCATAGATGACTAGGCTGCTTAACCAGAATCATAGATGACTAGGCTGCTTAACCAGTGAGCTAGGGACTACCACTTCTGTCTTACCCTTAGAACTGACGGTCTCCCAAAACATATGTATTTTAAAGTTGTCTTTTTTTGTGTTGATGATTTTCTTGTGCATAGTGTATTTATGTGAATTGTGTCATACTTCAGCATCAGTTGCCATTGATACTTTGTAATGTCGAATTTGTAAAAGAAACCATTCAAATGTTCTGTATTGTACCTCCACCCCCTCTCTCTGCAGCATGCGGATACCCATGGTATCTCTGGTGTTGACTGAGACCATCTCCTCTCCAGAGACAGAGATGAGGACGCGGCCATCAGTCAGACAGCCTGAGATGTTACACAGCAGCAGGCGCACCACCTCAGGCTTGTCCAGGCCAAAGTAACCAAACCTGGAGAGGAACAACACAACACACAGGGAAATACATTTGGAGAATCACTCCTCTGTGTTACAGCATTGTGTTGCTTTACCACAAAATCGAATTTAAAGTGCATTCAAATAGCATTCAAGTAAACATTTTCAGAGAGAGAACTTGAAGCTCTAGGTCAGTGATTTCAGACTACCTCAGTACTCTCTGTTCTGCCACGGGCCAGTCGATATCAACATCAATATCCACACTGTACTCTGGCAGCATCTCATAGTAAGCCCACTTTCCCCCCTGTGAAAGACAACACAAGAGAAAGGGCATTTCTATTAACATTCAATCAACACCAGTTGACAACAGAATATGTAGTAGTATCACAGATCAGTCCATCTCTCAGTGTGTATTTTGTTTCTAGACAAGCGCACGTCCACTGAATGAATAAACTTTATTGATCCCAGTAAGGAAATAAGCTTAGTCACCACCAACAGCAGAGATAAACATCTGGGCACGTATCTAGGATCAGGTCCTCCCTGTCCATATAATCTTATTCATTGTGATCGTGTTAGAAGTGGATATTTGTTAATAATATCATAGTCACTACGGCATACAGAGTGATATTGTTGGGGAATGTTACTAATAAACGAATGAAGAGGAATTTCTCTCACACACACACACACTACAGGCTCTCCTAGGCTGAACATGCAATAATGAATTGAGGAACTATTGACTGTGACCAACTAATAACCAGGCTGATGAAGCCTTAAGAACCAATCCTTGTTTAAACTTTAATAACAGCATAATACTGAAGTTCAGATGGTCTCCTCACTATTCTTTCAAAACTGATCCTAGACCAGCACTACTTCCTGAGTCGCTTTGTGAATATGGGCCATGATGGGGCATGGTGACAGTTACTTGCAGTACGCCTTTCTCGATAAGGGCTCTGGTGGAGAAATAGAAAGATCCGTTCTCACACAGCTCTCCATCCCAGTCCTGTCTCCGGAGCCTGTTGGATGGATCCAGGTTGAGAGGCTGGGTGGCTACACTACCTGAAGAGGAGAGAGAACACATAATATGAGTTAATAGGTTATAACTAGAAACCAGACTACTTCCTGGTCAGGAGAAAAACTCACTTGTTTAATCACCCCCCATCTCTCTATTGTGATAGACAGTCACGTGGTCAGGAAAAAAATCCTGACCCTACTTTTAAAGTAGCCTTGGGGTGTTTTTTCCCCACACAGATTAAACCTAATCCTGAACTAAAAATAATTTTCAATGTTACTCCATTGACCTTGCTTCTTAATCCAGCACTATGGTTAATCTGTATCCGGGAAACCGTGCCTAAGTGTAAGGCCCTAAACATAACACAAGGCCATCCCGTACCTCCTTTCTTGACCTCCTGCCAGCGGAAGTGGTGTCGTCGGACCACGGAGAAGACGGACTGGCAGCCCTGGTTGGTGATCATCTCCAGGGCCTCCTTCAGGTGGAAGGGGTGCAGGCAGGGAGACGTGGCCTGGATGTGACAGATCACATTCACCTCTGGAGGAGGACAACACACAGCAGACTATGAGATACCATTTGAGATCAGATGAGTATGTGAAAACGGTAATAATCTTGTATATGCTGCCACTGTTGTCAACTGTAGCTATGGAGTGGGTCCCACTTTATTGGGATAATCCCAAATGTTGCCTCATAGATCACAATGAACAAGACTACATGGACAGGTGGGACCTGATCCTAGATCAGTATTCCTACTCTGAGATGCTTGATACATGCCGCCCCAGATCCTTAGTCTAGCTAGTGGATAAACATGTTCTGCATATATTCCATTAACGGCTGACATCTATAACAAAGCGACTGCCAAACGGTCATTACAAACGATTGTGAAATGTCAAAGAGGGTGTGGTTCTGTCACAATAAATGATAACCAACGTTGACACTTCCCTGTTGCTATGTCATAAAGTGAATCTCAATTGTATTTCCTTGATTCCTCACGCCTCCTCCTTGTCACAGCACATTGGAGCAGAAGATCTGAGGTTCCTCCACTCAGATATCCTCCACTAATGCATTTTGAGAAGGAGGCAAGGAGAGAGGACATGAGGAATCAAGGAAATACAATTGAGATTCACCCCCTACCTGGGTTTAATCTAGCGAATTCCTGGATGGTGTCCAGAGAGCTGGATGAGTCTTTGGACACCTCTGGGCTCCTGCGGTGAACCTGAGCTCCCCATGCCTTGGCCACCTTCTCAATGTCATCATGGTCAGTTGATACCCACACACTGGGAGAAAGAACAGAAGAAGTTGATTCCTCAGGCTTTGTAACAAGTAGGCTACATCAGTGCAATCCAGTCTTGTGTGGCCAAGCCCAAGCCAGGGGGTTCATTCAGAGACAGTACACTAACTTTCAAATAACAATATTATCCATCCACCCAAAACAAGAATGTCAACATGCTTTCCCACATTTAAAAATATTACAGTTTACTATAGAATACTACAATACTTACTATAGAATTCTGTAATAAACTATAGTATACTGTAGAATAATATACTACACACTGTAGTATCCCTTGATCATGTGTAGTACTTAGTAGAGAATGTTGTAGTGTACTGTAGAATACTATAGTAAATACTACAGTAGTATCTGCAAAAAAACACTGTAGCAAATGCTACAGTAATGTCCGCAAAAACACCACCCTTTTTAACTATAGTAAATACTACAGTAATTTGCATATACCCTGCCCATTCACCTCCCATATCCCAATTTGTGGTCCTCTGTAGCTCAGCTGGTAGAGCACGGCGCTTGTAACGACAAGGTAGTGGGTTCGATCCCCGGGACCACCCATACACAAAAATGTATGCACGCATGACTGTAAGTCGCTTTGGATAAAAGCGTCTGCTAAATGGCATGGCATATTAATTTGTGCCACCCATAAGTGAGAAACCTACATGCCAAGTATAGACCATCTATTGTGTTCCCTACAGGTAGAAAAGAGCAGAAGCACTGACCTATCTGTTCACACTCCAGTCCTATCTACAGGTTATGGAAAATAGGTTTAGTAGGTTTCCTCAAGGAGAAAGCCCTCACTTCTATGTCAAAGATATTAAAACAAAAACACTAGTAAATACTACAGTATACTACAGTCCGCAAAAACACTACAGTAAATACTACAGTATACTACATTGCGCAATCACAGCTATAGTATACTACAGCATGTAAACTATAGTTAACTGTAAATAATACAGTATACTACAGTAAAGTCCGCAAAAACAATACAGTGAATACTATAGTGTTTATATCATAGTATACTAGTATTTTTTCATGTGGGTTGTATGTAGCTAGCCTACCAAGCTTCTATCAAAGCAACTCCATATACTCTAGTTAGATTGAAAGACATTTGACTATTAGATTGAACTGAATTACCTGTCAAACTGTTTGGAGTCCACTGCAGCTCTCAGAACCCATCCAATGAGGGGGACACCGGCTAGCATTTTGATATTCTTCAGGGGGATCCCCTTACTACCTCCCCGTCGCGAGGATCAGGGCTGCAATGTGTCTCTTCTCACCGCTGTCTTTGATAATCTTTGCTTTTCTGTCAATCACATCTTCGATGCCCGATAGCTTACGCTTTCTTGCAGCGGCCATTGTAAAGGGTCACTCAGTATCCGGGTGGGAGGATAAGAAGACGTGGCGGTATCACTGTTACAGCTAGCTAACTAGTAACGTTAGCGGGAGCTATGGAAGGCAGTCGGCTGATGTATCTAGCTAGCTACTTTTTGTGTTGTAACTCACTGTAGCTAGCTGGGTATTTAGGTTACAATATCTACTACTGACTACACGGTGTGAAGGACGGCCTATTAATCCTACAAATATTACATTTATACACAGAAAAAGTGGCCTATTATGATATTTCATTGGGCTACGAAATCAGCAAGAACGTCAACATATAATTGTACCGTAATGATTGAGGTTAATGCGCAAACAACTACGATGGCTATCAATATTATCGATAGGACGATATCTGAGGTGCAAAATGGTAGAAGCATGTCCAATGTATATCTTCTCAATCACAGAGCTCCAGGTTTCAATATTGCAAAAAATAATGCAAATGTACTCACCATGGACAGCAATTTAATTGCGCTAGCCAACCAAACAGCAGTACTTACGGTAAAATATGTTACTATTTCTAGCCGGCTCTGATGATGGAAAATAACAGGGTACAACAAAGATTTGTATAGCTAACCCAAGATAGACCAGGGCCTGTCGTTCATAGAACAAGCAAGGTTCTAGCATGTATTAGCATAGCTAAACAACACCATTTTTTGAAACTTTGGCAAAGGGTAAAGTCTACAAAACGCAGTACATTCTGTTTGTTACGGATTCTAGTTTTGGAAACAGAAAACTGTATGGCGATCAAATGTTTCATCTAGTGATGTTACGTCTGATACCGGAGCTCTGAGGCATGCATCGAAATCAAGTTTACTTCGAATCAGTGTGCCGATATCGCTTTATCAGAAGCACGTGATCAATTACGCCCGAAGCTTTGTTTTGTCGAACAACCCGATTGGTTTGGTATTGATTTCGGTAGAATAGGAAAGGGCTTATTTTGACCAGCAGGTGCAACTAGTGTACACCGTCTTGATCAACGCCTCGTGTAATGAACCTATTTTCGACACAATTGTCTGGAAATGCTAAATGCTTCAGGAATCTTCGTTTCCCCATCGCTAGCTTCATCGATTAGTAAATGTGCAAATTTCGGCCCAAAATCCATCTCGCTCCATCTTCTCCCACTGCCGGGCACTGAGCATCCTCTCATCACCATATTTGGTAGTGAGTGTAAACGCCAAATGGATGCTTCACATTTATACATCCGGTGAAATATCTGGCTTATTATTCTACAGTGGAGTAAAGTACTTAAGTCAAAATATTTTAAAGTACTACTTAAATAGTTTTTGGGGGTATTTGTACTTTACTATTTATATTTGACAACTTTTACTTGTACTTCACTACATTCCTTATGAAGCAAATATAGTACTTTTTACTCCATACATTTTCCTTGACACCCAAAAGTACTCATTACATTTTGAATGCTTAGCAGGACAGAAAAAATTGTCCAATTCACGCGCTTATCAAGAGAACATCCCTGGTCATCCCTACTGCCTATGATCTGGCGGACTCACTAAACACACATGCTTCATTTGTAAATTATGTCTGAGCGTTGGAGTGTGTCCCTCCCTGGCTTTCAGTACCTTTTCCACCACTGTTATTCTATCTGTGGTACAAATGTTTTTATTTTTCCTGCTTTTACTCAGTAGTAGCAACATAAAACCAACTACCGGTAAACAGCGACAAAAAACAAACCACATACAATATGTTAAATGGGAAAACAGTTTGAACTAGTTCCAAAGTCAGAGACATGGTTCGATAATGGACAAACTGTCTACAAACTCGCACACTCACTACATAAAAATCACTCTGATTGGGATATATGTAGCATAACTGGGAAGCTCGTGTTGTCATTGAAGTGCAGAGATATGGTAAATCTCATTAAGGTATGTGCATTACAAATATACAGTCAATAACACATCTGCAAATGCTGGCATATTCAATAAGCTCCTGATATGACCGCTTCAGCAAGATATTTCCTACCATTACTAATTTTTAACAGAGAAATCAGTCTCCTTAGAGACCGTCAAAAATTGCCAATGCCGACTATATTTCAAGTCGTCACGGCGGGGTATTGGGTAAAGTTTTCAACTAGCAATAATCGCGCCTCGGATAAACCTCATCGGCTACGATACTGCCACTGCGCAAAGCTGATTAACCAGTTGAAAAAGGCAAGGTAGCCACCACGGAGGATACAATTTACGGAGACGGTTCACAATAACGTCGCGGTACAATGTGGTGCTAATTTGTGTGCAATCGTAATATATTAGGACCAAAATGTGTGCAAAACGTTTCGATAACCCAAGGTGTGCATAGTTTGTATTTAAAAAATAATAATGTAGCTAGCATACCGCAATGCATGATGGGATGTGAAACATTCCATTGTCATGGGTTCGTGTTATATAAGATCCTTGGAACGTCCCTACCCCATTGAAGTTGACGTTTAAACGGGTTAAGGTTAAGGGTTAGAGTTTAGGGTAGGGACGTCCCAAGGATTTCGGATAGCACTGACCAATTGTCATGTAAAAGTACGATTGCATTGAACTGATCTAGATACCATGGGGGCCAACAAGGATCTGCAGGCAGTACGTCGCCGGGGTGGATCCTAACAAGATGTGGAAGTGTTTAGAACAGTAGTAGAAAATTGTGTCTGTAGTCAGTGGTGTAAACTACTTAAGTAAAAATACTTTAAAGTACTACTTAAGTATTTTTTTTTAGGGTATCTGTACTTTACTTTCAATTCATATTTGTGACTACTTTTACTTTACTACATTCCTTAAGAAAATATTGCACTTTTTACACCATACATTTTCCTTGACACCCAAAAGTACTCATTACATTTTTATTCTTAGCAGGTCAGGAAAATTGTCCAATTCACGCACTATCAACTGAACATCCCTGGTCATACCTACTGCCTCTGATCTGGCAGACTCACTAAAACACAAATACTTTGTTTGTAATTGATCAAATCAAATCAAATAATTGTATTGGCCACATGCGCCGAATACAACAGGTGCAGACATTACAGTGAAATGCTTAATTACAGCCCTTAACCAACAGTGCATTTATTTTTAATAAAAAAGTAGAATAAAACAACAAAAAAGTGTTGAGAAAAAAAGAGCAGAAGTAAAATAAAATAACAGTAGGGAGGCTATATATACAGGGGGGTACCGGTGCAGAGTCAATGTGCGGGGGCACCGGCTAGTTGAGGTAGTTGAAGTAATATGTACATGTGGGTAGAGTTAAAGTGACTATGCATAAATAATTGACAGAGTAGCAGCAGCGTAAAAAGATGGAGTGGGGGGGCAGTGCAAATAGTCTGGGTAGCCATGATTAGCTATTCAGGAGTCTTATGGCTTGGGGGTAGAAGCTGTTGAGAAGTCTTTTGGACCTAGACTTGGCACTCCTGTACCGCTTGCCGTGCGGTAGCAGAGAGAACAGTCTATGACTAGGGTGGCTGGAGTCTTTGACAATTTTTAGGGCCTTCCTCTGACACCGCCTGGTATAGAGGTATGGATGGCAGGAAGCTTGGCCCCAGTGAAGTACTGGGCCGTACGCACTACCCTCTGTAGTGCCTTGCGGTCGGAGGCCAAGCAGTTGCCATACCAGGCGGTGATGCAACCAGTCAGGATGCTCTCGATGGTGCAGCTGTAGAATTTTTTGAGGATCTGAGGACCCATGCCAAATCTTTTCAGTCTCCTGAGGGGGAATAGGCTTTGTCGTGCCCTCTTCACGACTGTCTTGGTGTGTTTGGACCATGATAGTTCGTTGGAACTTGAAGCTCTCAACCTGTTCCACTACAGCCCCGTCGATGAGAATGGGGGCGTGCTCAGTCCTCTTTTTTTTCCTGTAGTCCACAATCATCTCCTTTGTCTTGGTCACGTTGAGGGAGAGGTTGTTATCCTGGCACCACACGGCCAGGTCTCTGACCTCCTCCCTATAGGCTGTCTCATCGTTGTCGGTGGTCAGGCATACCACTGTTGTGTCGTCGGCAAACTTAATGATGGTGTCGGAGTCGTGCCTGGCCATGCAGTCATGGGTGAACAGGGAGTACAGGAGGGGACTGAGCACGCACCCCTGAGGGGCCCCCGTGTTGAGGATCAGTGTGGCAGATGTGTTGTTACCTACCCTTACCACCTGGGGGCGGCCCGTCAGGAAGTCCAGGATCCAGTTGCAGAGGGAGGTGTTTAGTCCCAGGATCCTTAGCTTAGTGATGTGCTTTGAGGGCACTATGGTGTTGAATGCTGAGCTGTAGTCAATGAATAGCATTCTCACGTAGGTGTTCCTCTTGTCCAGGTGGGAAAGGGCAGTGTGGAGTGCAATAGAGATAGCAACATCTGTGGATCTGTTGGGGCGGTATGCAAATTGGAGTGGTTCTAGGGTTTCTGGGATAATGGTGTTGATGTGAGCCATGACCAGCCTTTCAAAGCACTTCATGGCTACAGACGTCAGCGCTACGGGTCGGTAGTCATTTAGACAGGTTATCTTAGAGTCCTTGGGCACGGGGACAATGGTGGTCTGCTTGAAACATGTTGGTATTACAGACTCAGTCAGGGACATGTTGAAAATGTCAGTGAAGACACTTGCCAGTTGGTCAGCACATGCTCGCAGTACACGTCCTGGTAATCCGTCTGGCCCTGCGGCCTTGTGAATGTTGACCTGCTTAAAAGTCTTACTCACATCGGCTACGGAGAGCGTGATCACATAGTCATCAGGAACAGCTGGTGCTCTCATGCATGCTTCAGTGTTGCTTGCCTCGAAGCGAGCATAGAAGTGGTTTAGCTCGTCTGGAAGTCTTGTGTCACTGGGCAGCTCGCGGCTGTGCTTCCCTTTGTAGTCTGTAATAGTTTTCAAGCCCTGCCACATCCGACGAGCATCAGAGCCGGTGTAGTACGATTCAATCTTAGTCCTGTATTGACTCTTTGCCTGTTTGATGGTTCGTCGCAGGGCATAGCGGGATTTCTTATAAGCGTCCGGGTTAGAATTGATGAAGCCAGTGACTGATGTGGTGTACTCCTCAATGCTATCTGAAGAATCCCGGAACATGTTCCAGTCTGTGCTAGCAAAACAGTCCTGTAGCTTAGCATCTGCGTCATCTGACCACTTTTTTATTAACCGAACTTGATGTCTGAATGTTGGTGTGTGCCTCTGGCTCTGTAAATAAAAAACAAGAAAATGGTGCAGCCTGGTTTGCTTAATATAAGGAATTTGAAAATATTTATACTTTTACTTTTGATACTTAAGTATATTTTAGTAATTACATTTACTTTTGATACTTAAGTATATTTTAAACCAAATACTTTTAGACTTTTACTCAAGTAGAATTTTACTGGGTGACTTTCACTTTTACTTGAGTCATTTTCTATTAAGGTATCTTTACTTTTACTCAAGTATGACAATTGCGTACTTTTTCCACCACTGTCTGTAGTTATTTGATATCATTATGATTGTAGGAGAGTTAAAATGGTTATTCCATCCAACTTCAAATTATTAGAATAGTACACAACGCAGAACAGAACATCCAGGTTAAGGGTCAGTGGCCCAAGCCCGCGAACAGGAATGTTACAAGTTCAGACAAAAGGGGGAGTCAGTCGCTATGATCGGCAGGAACTTTAGTTTTGGTTTATATTTTAATTTGTTGCGCTACTAATTTAGTACTGCCGGTTGATGTTAAGAAGGCAGCTACAGTAGCTGGATGATATTTACATCTTCGGTTTTTATTTCATTAAATGTATTTTATTCCATCTGGGTGCTTACGTTACCTACTAACACCCTGGTACAAGTCCGTAGCTCCCGTTCTCCTCAGTCCGAGAAAACACTGAGAGAGAAAGAACAACTTGTCAGATGGTGCATTCCTGTCCTGTCTTTTAATAATATTATTGCAGATCTACATAAAAGCCCAAAAAGATAGCGTGGTGTCGCTATTCATTTTTGGTTCTGTTAGAAATTGCGTAATTCAAATCTGGTATTGGAATAAGAATCAAGAGATCTTCAATCCAAGCTAAATTTATTATATGCAAAATGTATGTATGATAAGTATGAAGGTTCGTATATACGGGTCCGCTGAGATACCACGCAGGGCACTCAGAGAACTAAACCATTGTTTACAGGTACTTTCTCAAATACTCTGACAGAGAGTTCCCACCTCTTCTGTTGGCCAATCAGAGTAAAGGACTGAGTGTGGTTTAGACTTTACTCAGCCAATCCGTTGGCGCACGGGTTAGTCCCACCCCTTGGCGCTCCACCGTTCCAGGCATAAGTTGCTATCATAATAACCTGTAGAGTCAGCACCCAAAAGACTGTACGTTCCTACATCCAAGGACAGTTCACAGACAACGGTTCACAGACAACAAAGAGGCAGTGTTCGTATCTGTAAGAAATACAAGTCTTATCTGTCCTTCCCCTAACGTTCCACACATGAATCACAGCCTGTTATGTGAAACAATTTATATCAGTATAGTACAAACCTATGCTCCTCATTAATGCATTCCTTCTAAGCTATTAATCACATACAGATCCAATTATGAGAAAAATAGAACCCAACAGTTCTTCTGTGGTACTAGGCTAACTTCAAACTTAAATTGGCAAACGAACCTAGCTAGCTAGCTATTTAGCAGCATAGGTAAGAAAACATGTTAGTTAATAGGGATAAATGCATTAAAGCTGCAATATGTAACTTTTTGGGTGACCCAACCAAATTCACATAGAAATGTGAGTTATATAAATGTCATTCTCATTGAACGCAAGTCTAAGAAGCGGTAGATCTGTTCTGCGTGCGCTATTTCTATGCTTCCCGTGCTTATGTTTCGTTTTTGCGCCTTTTACTTTGTTTTGTACACCAGCTTCAAACAGCTGAAAATACAATATTTTTGGTTATGGAAAATATATTTCACAGCGGTTTAGATGGTACAATGATTCTCTACACTATACTTGCTTGTTTTGTCACAAACTGAAATTAGGGGAACTATCAGAATTTTGCCAACCAAGAAATGGCAGAGCGATTTCCATTCTGAACAAAAATATGAAGGCAACATGTAAAGTGTTGGCCCCATGTTTCATGTGCTAAAATAAAAGATCCCAGAAATGTTCCATACTCACAAAAAGCTTATTTCTCTCAAATTTTGTGCACAAATTTGATGACATCCCTGTTAGTGAGCATTTCTCCTTTGCCAAGATAATCCATCCACCTGACAGGTGTGGCATATCAAGAAGCTGATTAAACAGCATGATCATTACACAGGTACACCTTGTGCTGGGGACAATAAAAGGCCACTCTAAAATGTGCAGTTTTGTCACACAACACAATGCCACAGATGGCTCAAGTTTTGAGGGAGCACGCAATTGGCATGCTGACTGCAGGAATGTCCACCAGATCTGTTGCCAGAGAATGTAATATTAATTTCTCTACCATAAGCTGCCTCCAACGTTGTTTTAGAGAGTTTGGCAGTACATCCAACCGGCCTCACAACCCCAGACCACTTGTAACCACGCCAGCCCAGGACCTCCACATCAGGCTTCTTCACCTGCAGGATCGTCTGAGACCAGCCAACCAGACAGCTGATGAAACTGTGAGTTTGCACAACCGAATAATTTCTGCACAAACGGTCAGAAACCTTCTCAGGGAAGCTCATTGCGTCATAGTCGTCCTTGACCAGGGTCTTGACCTAACTGCAGTTCGGTGTTGTAACTGACTTAATTGGGTAAATGCTCACCTTCGATAGTCACTAGCACGCTGGAGAAGGGTGCTCTTCACGGATGAATCCCGGTTTCAACTGTACCGGGCAGATGGCATTTTATCTATGGCAATTTGAATGCACAGAGATACCATTGCGTGAAATCCATAGATTAGTGCCTAATGCATTTATTTCAATTGACTGTTTTCCTTATAATTACTGTAACTCAGTAAAATCTTTGAAATTGTTGCATTTATATTTTTGTTCAGTGTACATAGTGCATCTTTAAAGTAATTCCGATTAACACATTACACATTATTATTGCAACCCTTAGGTGTAGCCTATATTGCCTTAGGGCTTGCCTGGAAACCAGAAATGAGCGTTTGAATCAGGGAAGTTTCCTCTGCTCATTTCTGGCGACCTAGAATTCAATGTTGGATTTCCAAGAAACTGTAGAGCAGGCCAAAGATTTTCGCCACGCTTCAGCCAACTTCATTTTGGCGCATGCTCTTCAATTGCGCAAAATTCCAATCTCTGCAAAGTCAAGTGTTGTTGTAGAATCTCCACCTGAGACAGTAGAGAAAGCGAGATATCCCACTTCTTATTTATTTCCGGTCCACCATCTTTGTTACCACCCACAACAAGCGCAGAGTACCGTACCTCAGAGTTTCTAAACCTGTCTTTGCAACAAGTTTGAACTTCGTTGCACATGCTCGACCGATTGGGTTTCCACTCATTACCACAGCCACAAAGTCAAAATTGGCTATATCGTAAAAATTCCTGAAAACAAAAATGAGCACTTTGGTCTTATATTAAGGTTAGGCATAAGGTTAGCTATAAAATCAGAATTTAATAAGATAAATTGTAGAAATAGGCGGGGTTTATAACTTTGTGGCTGTGGTAACAAATGACGACCGCTCGATAGATAATGTGATGACGCAATCAAAAATATCTACATGTATCTTTTTTTCTAACCTGTGAACCAAATTATTCTTTGATCAACTTGTGCACAGAATAAATGTATATAGGTTTCCCACAATTTGATTTGTAAGTGCTATTGAATCATCACAGTGAAAATACACATTTGTCCAATAATTTAGATGCAATTTGAGGGGAAAATGTGCCAATCGAACCCAAAACAATCAGTAATATTTTCATACAGTACTGGAGCAAATGCTTTATTAAAGGGGTTGATAAGAATGAGGCACAAGGTTGGTGTGTAATACATTTTGTATCTGGTATCAAAACATTTTCTTCTACTATTAGGCAAGAGTTGGTCATTATCAGCTGTAATAATATGTTATTTGGTCACGGTAACATTAAAGAGCAAATTAAATAATCAATTGGCTTTAGTGATGAGTACAGAATTCATTACAACACAATATAATGAGAAATTACATGTGTAAAAGTATTTACATCATAGAGTACAACTTGTGGATGCTTATTACAGCTTATACCCCCCGTTTTAAGACAAAGGCACTTGAAAAGAACCAGACTGAAAATGAGACACTAGTCAGTAACTAAAACAGGTAAAATCCATCATCACAACAATAATAACAGGGAATTGTGTGTGTCAGGTATAGCATTGACTACTGTATATGTGGCAGAGTGTGGGGAACAGGGCCAGAGTCAGCTCTAACTGAGCCAGAGGATAAACATGGGAGGTCCCACCCAGGAAGAGCAGGACAGCCAATGGGAGCCAGGCCTCGTGTCATGTGACGGCCATGTTCTGGCTCGCTGCCTCGGGGGTGAGGAACTGCACTTTGGGCACGGTGAGGGCCGAGTTGTTCCTCCGCATGGTGCCGGAGCTCCCGCCGCTGTTCCTCATGGCGTTGTTCCGCCTCATGGAGTTCCTCTTCCTCAGTGAGTTCTGGTGGCTCAGCTCGCTCTTCTGTAGCGTCTGGATGAGTATGGAGGGCTTCTCGTCCAGCTCGCGGGCAGAACACCTCGGCGTCGCCACCTTGACCGTGTTCCCGAACTTGGAGTAGTCCACCGAGTACACCCCGTCCTCCTCGGTCACGATGGGCACAAAGCGGTGACCCCACTGGATCTCCTCGCTGACATAGGAGGTCCGGGCCTGGGTGGTGATGCCCGTGGTCTCCACCACGCCCTCCAAGATCACAATCACCTCCAGGTCGCTGCACTGCAGCTCCATGGCCGACAGGTCGTACAGCGGACTCTCCTTATCGATCGTATGGCAGATAATGAGCGGCGCCAAGAGGAAGATGGAGTTGCTCGCCGCGGCGCTCTCCGTCTGCACGTCGATCTGGTGGATTGGGATGACCTCGCCTTCGGGGGTGGTGGTCTTGCGGACCACCTGGAGGCGGACGGCGGCGCCAATGATCATGGACTTGCGGAGGTCGCCCACGCGGGTCATGAAGCAGAGGCGGTTGTTGCGCACAGCGATGACGGCGTTGCGGCTGAAAATAAGATATGACAAGATATTAGATAAACTTTATTGTCCATTTTCTTTACCGATCACATTTTCTTTACAGATCTGTAACTATTTTCCAGTATCTAGGATACCGATGCCAGCAACCCTCTGGTAGCCAGTTCACTACCCATGCACCAGGGCTGCACGATACTAGGGCTGCACGATATGGATATACTAGGGCTGCATGATATGGATATACTAGGGCTGCATGATATGGATATACTAGGGCTGCGTGATATGGATATACTAGGGCTGCGTGATATGGATATACTAGGGCTGCGTGATATGGATATACTAGGGCTGCGTGATATGGATATACTAGGGCTGCATGATATGGATATACTAGGGCTGCGTGATATGGATATACTAGGGCTGCGTGATATGGATATACTAGGGCTGCGTGATATGGATATACCCAGGGCTGCGTGATATGGATATACTAGGGCTGCGTGATATGGATATACTAGGGCTGCATGATATGGATATACTAGGGCTGCATGATATGGATATACTAGGGCTGCACGATACTAGGGCTGTATGATATGGATATACTAGGGCTGCACGATATAGATATACTAGGGCTGCATGATATGGATATACTAGGGCTGCGTGATATGGATATACTAGGGCTGCGTGATATGGATATACTAGGGCTGCGTGATATGGATATACTAGGGCTGCGTGATATGGATATACTAGGGCTGCGTGATATGGATATACTAGGGCTGCGTGATATGGATATACCCAGGGCTGCGTGATATGGATATACTAGGGCTGCGTGATATGGATATACTAGGGCTGCATGATATGGATATACTAGGGCTGCATGATATGGATATACTAGAGCTGCGTGATATGGATATACTAGGGCTGCGTGATATGGATATACCCAGGGCTGCGTGATATGGATATACCCAGGGCTGCGTGATATGGATATACTAGGGCTGCGTGATATGGATATACCCAGGGCTGCGTGATATGGATATACTAGGGCTGTATGATGTAAGCAAACAATCTAACAATCTAATCTAGCATGCAACCTTATAGAGAATCTAACAGCGAGGAGGAGGAACTGCGCTGCTTGATTGACAAGGGGTGGGGCTAAGTGTGTGTGGGAAACAGCCACAAGAGGATAGGGAGAGAGACTACAAACAAAGTAAACTATAAAAACGGCCGTCACACACGGCTTAGTGGCGTCTCATATATTGCATGAAATACGGATCTCTTGCGATATGGATATTGCGTTTTCGATGTGAATTCGATTAATTGTGCAGCCCTACCGTGCACCAGATTTAGGATTCGAACTGGCAACCCTTCGGATGCTGGCCCGCCTCTCTCTATCCTCTACCTCTCCAGGGTGACGTTTTCCCAAGGTACAGATCTAGGATCAGCTTCTGCTCCCCCAATCCTAATCTTAACCATTAGACATTTTTTAAATGTATTAAATATTATTATATTTGAGTTACGATTTTTTGGCCTAAAATTACTAATTCCATGATATACAAACAATCTCCAATAGATGGCGCTGTAGCCTGGCAGCGCGCCCTGTATTTGGGCCTACAGTCAGATTCAGAATGTGCTCAGTCATCATAGCCAATTCATTGCTTGACGACTTTTGACGTGAAAAATGAGTGCTGTGAAAATGAGAAAAGTGGACTCTGAATGTTGTGTGTTTTAAAGAAGAATGGACAGCAAAATACTTTTTTACTAATATTAGACATAAGGTGGTATGTCTGATATGCCAAGAAAGTGTCGCTGTTTTTAAGGAATATATTATCAATTATCATTTTTCAAGCAAGCATGCGAACTACGCTAGCAATCTGTCCTCTCAGGAAAAGGCAGGAAGGCCTCAAAACTTGCCACAAACTTAAAAGCCCAACAAAATATGTTTCCTAAACGGTGCTCTACTCAAGACTCCGTAACTAAGGCAAGCTACGTAGTGGCACATAAAATCGCAAAGCATAGCCTTTTGCTGAAGGGGAGTTTGTGAAAGAGTGCTGGTATACTTTGTCCTGAGAGTAAAAGCCAATTCGAGAAAATTAGCTTATCACGCAGAACCATCACCAGGCGCGTGGAAGTGATAGATGAGGAGCTAATTTCAGAGTTGAATAAAAAAGCAGATGGCTTCGTTCTTTTTTATATAGCACTGGATGAGAGTACTGACATCAGAGACACCGCTCAACTTTTAATTTTTGTCAGAGGAATAAATGAGAACTTTGGAACTTCTAGCGATGGAATCAATGATGGGAACAACCAGGTGCTCTGATTTATATGACAGGGTGTCTGCCTCCTTGGAAAGAATGAATCTACCGTGGAGCACACTGACAAACGTCATAACAGATGGATCACCAAATCTAACCGGTAAAAACATTGGCCTACTAAAAAGATTACAAGACAAAGTAAAAGAAGAAAGCCCTAACTCGGAGGAATTGATATTTCTTCACTGTATTATTCATCAGGAAGCCCTGTGTAAAAGTGTGTTAAAGCTGGAAAATGTTGTCAAAGCGGTTGTAAACCTTGTCAACTTTATACGGGCAAGGGGGCTTAACCATCGTCAGTTCATTCAACTGCTCAATGACACAGAGGCAGAGCACCAGGACTTGTTGTACCCTTCAAATGTGCGCTGGCTAAGCCTGGGAAAAGTATTTTGCCGTGTGTGGGAACTGAGAGGGGAGATAGGTATGTTCCTTGATATGGTTGGTAAAGCTGACGACTTTGCTTTCGGTGTGGACATATTGGGGCATCTGAACGTTCTAAATGTGAAACTGCAGGGAAATTGTATTTTTGTGCATGAACTGTATTCCAAAGTGAAAGCATTCAAGGCCAAACTTATGTTGTTCTCCAGACAAATGAGCAGCCGGTCTCTCGCTCATTTTCCGACACTGGCCGCACTGAACGCGCCCACATCTGAGACATACAGTAGCACTTTGATCGACCTGCATGCTGAGTTCCCGCCGCTTTTCAGATTCACCAAGATTGAGACTGAGCTGGAGCTTGTATCATGCCCCCTGTCTTTCGACAGTGAGAAAGCACCACCAGACACACAATTGGAGCTCATCGACATCCAATGTGACAGTGCTTTGAAGGAGAAGTACAAAACAGCAACAATAGACCAGTTCTATGGCTCACTGAATGAAACAAAGTTTCCAAACATTAAAAAGCACGCCCAAAGGATGCTTGTTTTATTCGGGTCCACATACAGTATCTCACGAAAGTGAGTACACCCCTCACATTTTTGTAAATATTTGAGTATATCTTTTCATGTGACAACACTGAAGAAATGACACTTTGCTACAATGTAAAGTAGTGAGTGTACAGCTTGTATAACAGTGGAAATTTGCTGTCCCCTCAAAATAACTCAACACACAGCCATTAATGTCGAAACCGCTGGCAACAAAAGTGAGTACACCCCTAAGTGAAAATGTCCAAATTGGGCCCAATTAGCCATTTACCCTCCCCGGTGTCATGTGACTCGTTAGTGTTACAAGGTCTCAGGTGTGAATGGGGGAGCAGGTGTGTTAAATTTGGTGTCATCACTCTCACACTCCCTCATACTGGTCACTGGAAGTTCAACATGGCACCTCATGGCAAAGAACTCTCTGAGGATCTGAAAAAAAGAATTGTTGCTCTACATAAAGATTGCCTGGGCTATAAGAAGATTGCCAAGACCTTGAAACTGAGCTGCAGCACGGTGGCCAAGGCCATACAGCGGTTTAACAGAACAGGTTCCACTCAGAACAGGCCTCGCCATGGTCGACCAAAGAAGTTGAGTGCACGTGCTCAGCGTCATATCCAGAGGTTGTCTTTGGGAAATTGACATATGAGTGCTGCCAGCATTGCTGCAGAGGTTGAAGGGGTGGGGGGTCAGCCTGTCAGTGCTCAGACCATACGGCGCACACTGCATCAAATTGGTCTGCATGGCTGTCGTCCCAGAAGGAAGCCTCTTCTAAAGATGATGCACAAGAAAGCCCGCAAACAGTTTGCTGAAGACAAGCAGACTAAGGACATGGATTACTGGAACCATGTCCTGTGGTCTGATGAGACCAAGATAAACTTATTTGCTTCAGATGGTGTCAAACGTGTGTGGCGGCAACCAGGGGAGGAGTACAGAGACAAATGTGCCTTGCCTACAGTCAAGCATGGTGGTGGGAGTGTCATGGTCTGGGGCTGCATGAGTGCTGCCGGCACTGGGGCGCTACAGTTCATTGAGGGAACCATGAATGCCAACATGTACTGTGACATACTGAAGCAGAGCATGATCCCCCCCCTTCAGAGACTGGGCCGCAGGGCAGTATTCCAACATGATAACGACCCCAAACACACCTCCAAGACGACCACTGCCTTGCTAAAGAAGCTGAGGGTAAAGGTGATGGACTGGCCAAGCATGTCTCCAGACCTAAACCCTATTGAGCATCTGTGGGGTATCCTCAAACGGAAGGTGGAGGAGTGCAAGGTCTCTAACATCCACCAGCTCTGTGATGTCGTCATGGAGGAGTGGAAGAGGACTCCAGTGGCAACCTGTGAAGCTCTGGTGAACTCCATGCCCAAGAGGGTTAAGGAAGTGCTGGAAAATGATGGTGGCCACACAAAATATTGACACTTTGGGCCCAATTTGGACATTTTCACTTAGGGGTGTACTCACTTTTGTTGCCAGCGGGTTTAGACATGAATGGCTGTGTGTTGAGTTATTTTGAGGGGACAGCAAATTTACACTGTTATACAAGCTGTACACTCATTTCTTCAGTGTTGTCACATGAAAAGATATACTCAAATATTTACAAAAATGTGAGGGGTGTAATCACTTTTGTGAGATACTGTGTGAACAAACGTTCTCAGTCATGAATTACAACAAATCCCGCCACAGGTCAAATTTAACAAATGACCACTTGTCAGCTGTTCTGAGAATCGCTACATCAAAGATGACACCAGACTTTGATGCCCTTGCCAAGAGAGGTGACCGGACCCATTGTTCACATTAAGACTCGAATAACCGTGACTGGGGTAGGCAAGGATTATGCTTTTTCATGGTGATGGTTATGCAGTGAGAATTATCCAGCAATGCACTTTGATACAGGTAATAACTACTCAGTCAGATTTGGGCTGAGGTGATTGGATAACTGTAAATATGGCTCACAATGGAGATGAGAATTGTTCCTTAATATGCTTTCAAAAACAGACCATTGCAAATGAAACGGATGCTCTTACCATATGTTTCACTCAAATTGTATAATCTTTTTTTTTAAACATTTTGCATGTCTCCAGTCATTTAATATATATCTATTTTTAAGTTTGCATACTGTGATTGTAAGTTGTATTGTACTTTACAAGGGTAGAGATGCAGGATCTGTGTCTGTGTTTGACTGTGTCTGTGATGTCATAAACTATATAAATTTTGTGAAAAATTTGTAAAAATTTGTGAAAAACGTGTTCACAAAAAACAAGGGTAGAGATGGTACAAGGGTAGAATTGTTCTGCAAGCATATGTACACCTACAGTACACTAGTAGTTGCGTGTCAATGTGAAAATGAATAAAGGCTTCACATGTTTTGTCACGCATATAGTATGTGGCCCTTCACTTGGTTTCAAAAAACTCAATGTGGCCCTTGAGCCAAAAGGTTTGCCCACCAATGATCTAGGGGCAACTTCACCCTACACTGTTGCTGGCCCGCCTCTCCAACCTAATCTAACCTCTAGGCTACCATCCCACCTGAAGATGAGCGTCTCGGCGCGGCGGTGCGACTGGGCTGTCTTCATGAAGATGCACCCCAGCATGATGGCGTTGATGATGAGGCCAGCGATGTTCTGGAAGATGAGGACGGCGATGGCCGTGGGGCACTGCTCTGTGATCATACGGTGGCCAAAACCGATGGTCACTTGGACCTCGATGGAGAACAGGAAGGCTGAGGTGAATGACCTGCAGAGCAGAGAGAGCAGGTCAAAGGTCAGGGGTCAGAGGAAATGAGAGTTAAAGAGGAGGGAGACGTTGGACATAAACATTGGTCAAGGGTCAGATGTTTGTTGTAGAGACCTGATCCTACATCTGTAATAGCGGTGTAGAGACCTGATCCTACATCTGTGGTGAGGGTAGAGACCTGATCCTACATCTGTGGTGAAGGTAGAGAGGTCACAGGGGTCAGAGGAGCAGGAAGCTACTGGACAGGCTGTGTGGTTTCATATGGCTTCCTGTCCTCATCTGCTTCCCCCTACAACCACTGATCTCAGAGGACTAAATAATGACAGCAATATGTTGGAGACTTTAACTGGGCAATCAGCAGTTGAAACAATAACAAAGCGTGCTCCACTCCCCTGCTTCGGTAAAAAGCTGAGGGATGGGGCCGGAGAAATGTAACCACTCTCAAATTCATAGACGGAGCTATGGATGCAAGGACTGATCATCCATGATATCAAAATGATAGTTTTAACCATGTCTCAGTGGCCTTGTGGTTAGAATGTCCACCCTGAGATTGGAAGGTTTGGAGTTCGATACCAAATACTGTAAAAATGGGACCTGATGCGTCTCTGCTTGGCACTCAGCATTAAGGAGATTGGGGTTAAGGCCCAGTGATAGACTAGCGTCCTGTACTTGTACATCAAGCTGCCTCACGCTTCCTGCTCGCACACGCCAATGCTCGTGCAAGGCTACTTACTTTACTTCCATGTTTTGAGGCTTATATTTGCATTCAGCTGGGGTATGACAGTTGAACAATAAATTATACTTAAATTCTTTAAGAATCAATTGGTACATATCATTAATTTATAAATCCAATGATAAATGTAGCAACTGCAGATTTGCCCTTTTAAAGGGATACTTCAGGATTTTGGCAATGAAGCCCTTTATCTACTTCCCCAGTCAGATGAACTCGTGGATAGCCTTTTTATGTCTTGCATGCAGATTGAAGGAAGTTACTAACTATCATTAACGCAATTGCTACCTAGCGTTAGCGCAATGCCTGGAAGTCTATGGTAACTGCTTGCATGCTAGTAGATACCGTAGACTTCCAGTCATTGCTGGTAACTGCTAGTATGCTAGTAGATACCACAGACTTCCAGTCATTGCGCTAATGCTAGTTAGCATTGGCTCCCGAAACGACCTCCAACTTCCTTCATACTGGATGCAGAGACATAAAAATGGTTTCCATGAGTTCATCTGATAAAGGGCTTCATTGCCAAAAAAGTATCCCTTTAAGTTCCTTATCAGTTGAAGAAAATTCGTTTTTTTCTATGGCAAGGAGCTCTATCATATAACTGTAACAGTGTTATAATAAAAAATAGCAAAGTTATTCTAAAACTGAGTATATGTAATAATTGCACTAAAAGTCCCCAATAAATCCATATAATTTATTCCCGCCCTTAAAATACACAAGTTACCACACACAATACAGACATTCAGAAATATATAGAAGTTAAATCCCCAAACATCAACAGTTCAAAATATGTATAGAGCCTATACTATACTACTCACTTGACGTTGGTGACGCACTGCTCAATGCCAGACGTGCGGTTGGGTTCAAGGTCTCCATGGGCAAAGGCCACAAGCCACCAGCACATGGCGAAGAGGAGCCAACTGCACAGAAAAGTCATGGTAAAGATGACCAGGGTGAAGCGCCATTTCAGGTCCACCAGAGTGGTGAAGACGTCTTGCAGGAATCTTCCCTGTTCTCGGATGTTCTTGTGCGCCAAGTTGCAGGATCCGCTCTTGGCGATGAAGCGGGCTTTGTTCACCCGGTCCCTGAACACTGGTTTGCGGGGGATCCTAGAAGCAAGCCCCGGTAGGGAGAACTCCTCCGGGATGATGCTTTTTCTCGCCAACATCCTTACTGCATTTGCAATAGAGGAACAAAGTTTCAGTAAACCGAAGTGTTTTTTTAGTCGTGCGTAATTATCCTGTCAGCTTGCGTAAAACATGATTCAGAGTTGGATAAATTCTTACCCGGGTTATTTGGTAACGTTTTTCATCGATTTGATTTCAATTAACTTCTATCACATAAAAGTTTGTAGCTGTTTGGTCAGCTCTATCGCCACTTCCAAAAAGTTGTACTGACGGGTGAGAGCTTCCAGGCAGTCACCGACCAAGGGCGCATCCCAAATTCTATTGACGTAGCTGCTCCACTCTATGGGCGGGATGCAATGCACTGCTGGCTTTGTTCAACAAAGAGGAAACCACAGTAATTACTTCTAAATTATGTTTTTGTTTTGTTTTATTGATTTAAAAACAAAACAATATATTTGTACCCGTTGGAAATTATGTTTAGTTCATCGATACCGGTATTTGAGGTAATGGTTAAACCATCCCATTACTGGGTACAAAAGCAAAATATAATTGATGTTTTATTTTTATACAAGGCAAGTGTAATAGAAAAATAACTTGTTTTCCAACAGTAAGCTAATTATTGCTGTGTTATTACATTATCATGTGGTCCTCTGTAGCTCAATTGGTAGAGCATGGCGCTTGTAACGCCAGGGTAGTGATCCCCGGGACCACCGATACGTAAAAATGTATGCACACATGACTGTAAGTCGCTTTGGATAAAAGCGTCTGCTAAATGGCATATATTAATTATTAGGATAGGGCCACTTCCCATTGATGACCAAGAGATGGCGCCATTTAGCAACTGATGTCCTCTGCGAGGAGGTCTTGTGTGTTGTGTGTGAGAGACAGAGTGAGTGTAGGTGAGCGTTTTAAACTCAAAAAGCACTTTCACTCAAAGCACATTTTTATTATCAGTTCAAGTGTAAAAAGGTAGGCACACAGTGTAATGATCAACTAGTTCTATACTTAAAACATAAAATAAAATGAAAAAAGACTACACGTAGTCTCGAAATGATATTGATAATATTTCAACATATATTTCTGTGCACATTCCCAAGATTGAAAATATAAACAGTAAAAGCAGAGATGATATCATCTCTTGTGATATGGATCAAGGATATCTGCAGTCTGAATGACTATAGATCTATAAGTAGAGTGTACAAAACATTGAGAACACCTGCTCTTTCCATGACATAGACTGACCAGGTGAATCCATGTGAAAGCTATGATCGCTTATTGATTTCACTTGTTAAATCCACTTCAATCAGTGTAGATGAAGGGGAGGAGACAGGTTAAATAAGGATTTTTAAGCCTTGAGACAATTGAGACATGGATTGTGTATGTGTGCCATTCAGAGGGTGAATATTTAAGTGCCTTTGAACGGGATATGGTAGTAGGTGCCAGGCGCACCGGTTTGAGTGTGTCAAGAACTGCAACGCAGCTGGGTTTTTCTATCTAGAACCTAAAAGGGTTTTTCAGCTGTCCCCATAGAACAGGGTTCCCCAACTGGTGGCCCGCAGGCCGAATCTGGTCCACGGGTGGTTTTATTTGGCCCCCCAAGCTTTCTGAGCAACCCCCCCCCCCCCCCACACACACACACACAAAAAAAGGAAATCAGCTCCAAGTGATTTTAATTTAAAAAATCTGTTCCCAAGTATTCTCACACATACTGTAATAGAGACACGTGATCATATACAACTGTAAGCAAGGTTTAAAATCATTATGTTTTAGTTAAACATTATATCTGTTTGGGCTTCTTGCGGTCAATTTGCAGTCTACAAATTATTTGTAATTATGTTCCGACCCCCGACCATCCGTTCAAGACAAAATCGGCCAACGAACAACCCTTCGAATAACCATTTTTGGTTCCAGCTAGAACCTATTTGGTTCCAGGTAGAACACTTTTGGGATCCATGTAGAACCCTTTCCACAGAGGGTTCTACATGGAACCCAAAAGGGTTCTACCTGGAACCAAAAAGGGTTCTCCTGTGGGGACAGCCGAAGAACCCTTCTGGAACCCTTTTTCCTAAGAGTGTAGGATTAACAGACAGTCATAGCCGTACACACACACCACACCACAGCCTTGCCTTCAGATTCATCAGAGGGAAAATAGCCTACCACTCATCTCCAATGTCATTCTCCTGGACAATATATCAGTGCTCTATATCTATAGTCATTCTCCTCTCATGAGATCATCTTTCTAGAGAGTGGTGAGAGTTGTGTCTCTGCGCTTTCTGACAGACTGACTGAAACCAAAGTGCTGCTTTGCCCATAAAAAGACAACTCTGGTGAAGGATAGCAGCCACACTATAGGGGCCATGTTGTTGACCTTTGGCCTTTTACATACATGGACCCACCCGCCACTGCAGAAGCTACATTAAACATACTTGGCTTCTACTCACTTATAATGTATGCATTGGAGAGTTTGGAGGTTGAGGGGATTCCTAGCCTGGAATCCAAGCTAAATGAAACAATGGTGAAGTAAAACAATGGTTCAGTCTGGTTCAACCAGGCTAGAAGACGCTTACCCATTCATAGATTATAGAGAGGGCGTCTTTCCAGAAACGAGACAGAGGTGTTAAATGAATGGTTCTTCTCACTTGGTTGAGAGGTGAGTTGAAAACATGAAAACAGCCGACACGTGTGTACGGAAAGTAGGGCAGGAATTGTGGGTCATGAGTTTGGGATTGAATAAGAATGAAGAATGAATAAAAAACGAATTTCTTGAGATGAGAAACCGTTTTACACACAAACAAAACAACACAGCAGTATGGTGGTAAAAACAAATACTGATATTCTTCAAAGTCACATTACAAGAATCAGTTTGGCATTCAGGCTATAATACAATACAAAGAAGTCAATATAACATTCTCATTGTTCGATATGCAAAATAACTATACACATCCAGGTACTACAGTGGGACAGTGGCACAGCTCCCCAGAAACCAGGTTTAATACTGAAAATATAAACCACTTTCCTTACCAATAAACACCAGCCAGAACCATGTATGGTAGAAACGCTGGCCTGAGCTACGCTAACGCTGGCTTATGGTAGGGAGAAGAAAGCGGAATCTTCCCTTATCATTTAGGGCTGGATCTTAACTTAAGATCAACGTGCATAACTCCCAAGTTTTCACATACATCTTGACATGAATGCATGGTTTACAGTACACAAGGTTTGTACAAGTTGAAGTTAGGCATGCACATCTCACGTTAGGATTCAGTCCTTTAGAGCACACCCATTGGGTGAAAGCTGTGCTTTTCAAAGAGGGAGTCAGTGACCACTAAATGTCCACAGTCCCATGGTTCAGTCAGCATAGCATCTCATCAGACAGACAGAGGGTCGCCGGGCTAAAAATGTTCCAGCGATATATACCCTACAGTGTTGGTACCATACTAGTAGTACTATAGTATACCTGCTTATTGCTTACCTATGAGTAATGGTGTAAAATATATACATATACATACATGATCTAGTAATAAGTGTAACAAAATATATCATTTAAACATAAAACATTTAAGTAAAGCTTTGTAAAATTGTAATCATATTTAATGACCGATTTGTGATCCTTACAGGACCAAGTTAATAGGTCAATAATTCTATCAATCAATCAACCAATAAATAACGAATAGATTACCAATAATCAACACGAAGGCCATCAGTGGTGCTTTGGGAAGCAGTGTTTCCCCTACCATTACCAAGTTGGGGTGGTCCACCGGCCCGGCTCCGTTTCCCCTACAGTAACCTACAGTATTAGCTTCAGTCAATAATGATAATAATATCTGGACCTCTGCACCCCACCTAAGCATTGTGGGAAACACTGAGGAGGCTGATTAATTGATTAATGAATTGATTGATTGATGGACTGATTGATGTTGTGCTGGCTGACAGTGTGTGAGTCTACATGTCAGCCCTGACGAAGGAAGCGAACATGCCGTCCTCGTGCTCCAGAAGGCTCTCTGGTTTGTCCATCTCCAAGATGTTCCCTCGCTTCATCACGATCACCAGGTCAGCTTCCAGGATAGTGTGTACACGATGCTGCATGAAGAACACACACACACACACACACACACATTACATTGATTGTTTAACTACACAAAAAAGAGTAAGGGATGCAATGCAGCTTTGACTTGCAATGTAGCCAGACAGACAGAGATAAACTGTGCTGAGAAAATCTAACAGATACCTGAATAAAAACATGTATTTTCATTTAGTCTTATTTCACAACCCCAAGAGTCAACCTCCAAGAGCCAACTGCTAATTAGATTAGATGTAGTATCCCTCCTTAACCCCCAGACAGATTAGATGTAGTATCCCTCTCTTTAACCTCCAGACAGATTAGATGTAGTATCCCTCTCCTTAACCCCCAGACAGATTAGATGTAGTACCCCTCTCTTTAACCTCCAGACAGATTAGATGTAGTATCCCTCCTTAACCCCCAGACAGATTAGATGTAGTAACCCTCTATTTAACCCCCAGACAGATTAGATGTAGTATCTCTCTTTAACCCCCAGACAGATTAGATGTAGTATCTCTCTTTAACCCCCAGACAGATTAGATGTAGTATCTCTTTAACCCCCAGACAGATTAGATGTAGTATTCCTCTTTAACCCCCAGACAGATTAGATGTAGTACCCTTCTCTTTAACCCCCAAACAGATTAGATGTAGTACCCCTCCTTAACCCCCAGACAGATTAGATGTAGTATCTCTCTTTAACCCCCAGACAGATTAGATGTAGTACCCCTCTCTTTAACCCCCAGACAGATTAGATGTAGTATCCCTCTTTAACCCCCAGACAGATTAGATGTAGTACCCCTCCTTAACCCCCAGACAGATTAGATGTAGTATCTCTCTTTAACCCCCAGACAGATTAGATGTAGTATCTCTCTTTAACCCCCAGACAGATTAGAAGTAGTATCTCTCTTTAACCCCCAGACAGATTAGATGTAGTATCCCTCTTTAACCCCCAGACAGATTAGATGTAGTATCCCTATCCTTAACCCCAAGACAGATTAGATGTAGTATCCCTATCCTTAACCCCCAGACAGATTAGATGTAGTACCCCTCTCCTTAACCCCCAGACAGATTAGATGTAGTATCCCTCTTTAACCCCCAGACAGATTAGATGTAGTATCCCTATCCTTAACCCCCAGACAGATTAGATGTAGTATCCCTATCCTTAACCCCCAGACAGATTAGATGTAGTATCCCTCTCTTAACCCCCAGACAGATTAGATGTAGTATCCCTCCTTAACCCCCAGACAGATTAGATGTAGTACCCCTCTCCTTAACCCCCAGACAGATTAGATGTAGTAACCCTCTCTTTAACCCCCAGACAGATTAGATGTAGTATCTCTCTTTAACCCCCAGACAGATTAGATGTAGTATCTCTCTTTAACCCCCAGACAGATTAGATGTAGTATCTCTCTTTAACCCCCAGACAGATTAGATGTAGTATCCCTCTCTTTAACCCCCAGACAGATTAGATGTAGTATCCCTCTCCTTAACCCCCAGACAGATTAGATGTAGTACCCTTCTCTTTAACCCCCAGACAGATTAGATGTAGTACCCCTCCTTAACCCCCAGACAGATTAGATGTAGTATCTCTCTTTAACCCCCAGACAGATTAGATGTAGTACCCCTCTCTTTAACCCCCCAGACAGATTAGATGTAGTATCCCTCTCCTTAACCCCCAGACAGATTAGATGTAGTATCCCTCCTTAACCCCCAGACAGATTAGATGTAGTATCTCTCTTTAACCCCCAGACAGATTAGATGTAGTATCCCTCTTTAACCCCCAGACAGATTAGATGTAGTATCCCTATCCTTAACCCCCAGACAGATTAGATGTAGTATCCCTCCTTAACCCCCAGACAGATTAGATGTAGTAGTACCTCTCTCCTTAACCCCCAGACAGATTAGATATAGTACCCCTCTCCTTAACCCCCAGACAGATTAGATGTAGTATCCGTCCTCAACCCCCAGACAGATTAGATGTAGTATCCCTCCTTACCCCCAGACAGATTAGATGTAGTATCCCTCTTTAACCCCCAGACAGATTAGATGTAGTATCCCTATCCTTAACCCCCAGACAGATTAGATGTAGTATCCCTCCTTAACCCCCAGACAGATTAGATGTAGTACCTCTCTCCTTAACCCCCAGACAGATTAGATGTAGTACCCCTCTCCTTAACCCCCAGACAGATTAGATGTAGTATCCGTCCTCAACCCCCAGACAGATTAGATGTAGTATCCCTCTTTAACCCCCAGACAGATTAGATGTAGTATCCCTCTTTAACCCCCAGACAGATTAGATGTAGTATCCCTCCTTAACCCCCAGACAGATTAGATGTAGTAACCCTCTCCTTAACCCCCAGACAGATTAGATGTAGTATCTCTCTTTAACCCCCAGACAGATTAGATGTAGTAACCCTCTCTTTAACCCCCAGACAGATTAGATGTAGTATCCCTCCTTAACCCCCAGACAGATTAGATGTAGTATCCCTCCTTACACCCAGACAGATTAGATGTAGTATCCCTCTTTAACCCCCAGACAGATTAGATGTAGTATCCCTCCTTAACCCCCAGACAAATTAGATGTAGTACCCCTCTATTTAACCCCCAGACAAATTAGATGTAGTACCCCTCTATTTAACCCCCAGACAGATTAGATGTAGTACCCCTCTATTTAACCCCCAGACAGATTAGATGTAGTATCCCTCCTTACACCCAGACAGATTAGATGTAGTATCCCTCTTTAACCCCCAGACAGATTAGATGTAGTATCCCTCCTTAACCCCCAGACAAATTAGATGTAGTACCCCTCTATTTAACCCCCAGACAGATTAGATGTAGTACCCCTCTCTTTAACCCCCAGACAGATTAGATGTAGTACCCCTCTATTTAACCCCCAGACAGATTAGATGTAGTACCCCTCTATTTAACCCCCAGACAGATTAGATGTAGTATCTCTCTTTAACCCCCAGACAGATTAGATGTAGTACCCCTCTCTTTAACCCCCTGACAGTGGTCTCAGACAACATGCAGTACCAACCCGGGAGGCTGTAGAGGCCTGAGAGGCAGGGTGGGACAGGGCCTACTTGTGAGTCCTCACTAAGACACTGAAGAGGCTGTCCTGCTGTGCTAGCAGGTTGGCTGCAGAGTCAAACTCCACTAGCTGCCCCGTGGAGAACACCAGCACCTGTTCAGCCTCCAAGATGGAGGACACCAGGTGCTGGGCGGCAGAACGGTGAGAAGGATAGACGGGGAGACAGAAGGAGAGGAGCAAGAACAGACAGACAGGTAAAACAAGGAGAAGAAGACAGGTGAAGGAAGGACAGCAGACAAGCTGTTTGAGTCTAGAGAGGTTCATTCAGAGTTGAGATCTGCAGCACGCTTAACATCAATTTTCATCAGTCTCCCACTGACATCAATAAATGATTTATGGTAATGTTCGAGTTCCGCCTTATCCCAACTCTGAATCGGTCCGTAAATGCATTTGGAGGCATGAGAAGCATTTGGAGGCATGAGAAGCATTTGGAGGCATGAGAAGCATTTGGAGGCATGAGAAGTATTTGGAGGCATGAGTAGCAGAGGTACAGTATGATGAAACAGGAGACATTGGAAAGATAGGATAAGGAAGAGGAGCTCATCTAAAAGCGAGGAGAAATCAGCTAGTCCTAGTCTCTATCCTTTCTCCAATGATTGATCCATAGAGAGAGAGAGCAGACCAAGAGGAGTCTCCACATCTATACACAGAATAACTCTTCCACATCTGACCTTTCAAGCTAATGACCTAATGACCTACAGGCTGTAACAGACTTACTGCAATAGTGACGACTGTTCGGTCGGCGAAGGCTGTCATCACCACCTTCTGTAAGACATTCTCCTGTAGGGGTGAGAAATGAGAAGTAGGTCAGCTCTTTAGGCTGTGTCCCAAATGGCACCCTATTCCTTGCATAGTGCACTACTTTTGACCATCGCCCTATAGGCCCTGGCCAGAAAATAGTGCACTTTATAGGGAATAGTGTGTCATTAGGAGCACAGCCTTAGATACAACCATGCGCACTCCACAGCAATGTCACTCCATTGTGAGTGTTGTCACCTCTTTGTTGTCTACATCACAGTGTGATGGTAGTTTGATAGAGTGTACCTGTCAGGGTCAAAGGTTAATGCTACAGCTGTGATCGTAACGACCTCAGATTGATGTTGGCCTGCTTTTCCGTATAAAAACAAATAAAGAGAGTCGCACACTCTATATATAAACTGCCAGTAATGTATATATAAACTGCCAGTAATGTATATATATAAACTGCCAGTAATGTACAGTGGGGGAAAAAAGTATTTAGTCAGCCACCAATTGTGCAAGTTCTCCCACTTAAAAAGATGAGAGAGGCCTGTAATTTTCATCATAGGTACACGTCAACTATGACAGACAAATTGAGAAAAGAAATTCCAGAAAATCACATTGTAGGATTTTTAATGAATTTATTTGCAAATGATGGTGGAAAATAAGTATTTGGTCACCTACAAACAAGCAAGATTTCTGGCTCTCACAGACCTGTAACTTCTTCTTTAAGAGGCTCCTCTGTCCTCCACTCGTTACCTGTATTAATGGCACCTGTTTGAACTTGTTATCAGTATAAAAGACACCTGTCCACAACCTCAAACAGTCACACTCCAAACTCCACTATGGCCTAGACCAAAGAGCTGTCAAAGGACACCAGAAACAAAATTGTAGACCTGCACCAGGCTGGGAAGACTGAATCTGCAATAGGTAAGCAGCTTGGTTTGAAGAAATCAACTGTGGGAGCAATTATTAGGAAATGGAAGACATACAAGACCACTGATAATCTCCCTCGATCTGGGGCTCCACGCAAGATCTCACCCCGTGGGGTCAAAATGATCACAAGAACGGTGAGCAAAAATCCCAGAACCAGCTGGGACCAAAGTAACAAAGCCTACCATCAGTAACACACTACGCCGCCAGGGAATCAAATCCTGCGGTGCCAGACGTGTCCCCCTGCTTAAGCCAGTACATGTCCAGGCCCGTCTGAAGTTTGCTAGAGTGCATTTGGATGATCCAGAAGAGGATTGGGAGAATGTCATATGGTCAGATGAAACCAAAATATAACTTTTTGGTAAAAACTCAACTCGTCGTGTTTGGAGGACAAAGAATGCTGAGTTGCATCCAAAGAACACCATACCTACTGTGAAGCATGGGGGTGGAAACATCATGCTTTGGGGCTGTTTTTCTGCAAAGGGACCAGGACGACTGATCCGTGTAAAGGAAAGAATGAATGGTGCCATGTATCGTGAGATTTTGAGTGAAAACCTCCTTCCTTCAGCAAGGGCATTGAAGATGAAACGTGGCTGGGTCTTTCAGCATGACAATGATCCCAAACACACCGCCCGGGAACGAAGGAGTGGCTTCGTAAGAAGCATTTCAAGGTCCTGGAGTGGCCTAGCCAGTCTCCAGATCTCAACCCCATAGAAAATCTTTGGAGGGAGTTGAAAGTCCGTGTTGCCCAGCGACAGCCCCAAAACATCACTGCTCTAGAGGAGATCTGCATGGAGGAATGGGCCAAAATACCAGCAACAGTGTGTGAAAACCTTGTGAAGACTTACAGAAAACGTTTGACCTGTGTCATTGCCAACAAAGGGTATATAACAAAGTATTGAGAAACTTTTGTTATTGACCAAATACTTATTTTCCACCAGAATTTGCAAATAAATTCATTAAAAATCCTACAATGTGATTTTCTGGATTTTCTTTCCTCATTTTGTCTGTCATAGTTGACGTGTACCTATGATGAAAATTACAGGCCTCTCTCATCTTTTTAAGTGGGAGAACATGCACAATTGGTGGCTGACTAAATACTTTTTTCCCCCACTGTATATATAAACTGCCAGTAATGTATATATAAACTGCCAGTAATGTACATATAAACTGCCAGTAATTGATATATAAACTGCCAGTAATTGATATATAAACTGCCAGTAATTGATATATAAACTGCCAGTAATTTTATTATAAACTGCCAGTAATTTTATTGTAAACTGCCATGCCTCCGGACTGAAACCTGAGAGGCTGGAGGAGAGTGAGGGTCCTCACTGTCGCGCAGCAATCGCAACAAAACTTAACGGCCCCTAAAGATAGAATCCTTCATTGAAACAATAACAATACGTTCTCCCAGCCTCCGGATGGAGCTGGAGAAATGGAACCACTCTCAAATACATAGACAGAGCTATGGATGCAAGGACTGACCATCCATGATATCAACATTATGGTTGTAACCATGTTTTGAGGCTATATAGTGTTTGTTTACATTTACATCGTTTACAAACATTGGAGTAAAACAAGCTTACATTTTGGGTTCTGATGGGGTTACGACAGTTGAACTAAGCTCATGAGGCATTTATAAGTTATGTTCTTTAAGAATCAATGGGTAGATATTATTAATTTATAAGTCCAAAAATGGATACAGCAACTAAGGATTCTAGCTTCAATGGAAATCAATGCTTCATTTACAAACAGGTGCCCTAATGAAGAGTATGTGGCTGGTTGAAATACATGGACATGTGTTCTGCTATTGATCAAACCTCTATGTACAGGGCTCAATAATGAATGTCTGTTTTTTTATTTATATAATGTATCTGACATTGATTTATGTTTATACCCATATGCTGTAAAAGTAATGTCATAGATCTGGCTGTACAAAATGAAAAGAGCAGAAAATGAAACGTATGATCATAATATTACTAAAGAGCTAGTGATGGAGGGTACATGACTGTTAGGGTGTGTAAGCTCACCGTTGCCATGTCGATGGATGCGGTGGCTTCATCCATAATGAGGATGGAGCTCTTCCTGACGAAGGCTCTGGCCAGACAGAACAACTGCCTCTGACCCACACTGAAGTTTTCCCCTCCCTCTGTCACCACCGCGTCTGGAACACACACACACACACACACACACACACACACACACACACACACACACACACACATACACACACACGCAAACACACACACAAGTCGTTATTAAGGCAATCGTCTTTCTGAAAGCTCTATTTTAGTAGCATATTGTCTGATTAGTTTTCCCTCCAATATGCTTTCCCAAAGATTGTGTGGTTGGAGGTGGCCAGATTGTGTGGTTGGAGTTTGCCAGATTGTGTGGTTGGAGTTTGCCAGATTGTGTGGCTGGAGGTTGCCAGATTGTGTGGTTTGGAGGTGGCCAGATTGTGTGGCTGGAGGTTGCCAGATTGTGTGGTTGGAGGTTGCCAGATTGTGGTGACCAGATTGTGTGGTTAGAGGTTGCCATATTGTGTTGTTGCAGGTTTCCAGATTGTGTGGTTTGGAGGTGGCCAGATTGTGTGGTTGTAGGTAGCCAGATTGTGTAGTTGGAGGTTGCCAAATTGTGTGGTTGCAGGTTGCCAGATTGTGTAGTTAGAGATTGCAAAATTCCAAATACTTTCCCCAAAACCCAGTTTGTAAGATTCCCAGTATTACAGCCCTAGATGTGACAGTCAGTCAGACAGACAGGCAGACAGGTAGACAGACACATACCCAGTCCCCCAGAAAGGGCTTTGACCATGTTCTTCAGCTGGGCGATTTCTAGCGCCTCCCACAGTCTGTCATCAGTACAGGTACACTCTGGGTCCAGGTTAAACCTGCCAGGGAGACATGACATCAGTACAGGTACACTCTGGGTCCAGGTTAAACCTGCCAGGGAGACATGACATCAGTACAGGTACACTCTGGGTCCAGGTTAAACCTGCCAGGGAGACATGACATCAGTACAGGTACACTCTGGGTCCAGGTTAAACCTGCCAGGGAGACATGACATCAGTACAGGTACACTCTGGGTCCAGGTTAAACCTGCCAGGGAGACATGTCATCAGTACAGGTACACTCTGGGTCCAGGTTAAACCTGCCAGGGAGACATGTCATCAGTACAGGTACACTCTGGGTCCAGGTTAAACCTGCCAGGGAGACATGACATCAGTACAGGTACACTCTGGGTCCAGGTTAAACCTGCCAGGGAGACATGTCATCAGTACAGGTACTCTCTGAAATACAGAGACACAGATACAGAGATACATCCAGACCACAGCACCATCAACCACATCTACACCCCCACCCCCACCAATTAACTCCCCCCCAAGTCAACCATGCCCACACCCCATTTAGGCCCCCTCAGATCAGACCTATGCCCCTCCTACCCACCCCAAGCCCCCCACTCCCACAAAGAGGGCCTCAACATGAAAGTCACACATACGCCCAGGCCGTGAGCAGGCAAACAGGCCCAACACCCACACTTACACTAGCCCAAGCCAATGGCATGTACCAGATGCTCAGCAGGCTCTGCTCACAATTACTGGCCTGAGGCCAAACCACACAACCAACAACATTAGACACTTTATGGAACACAAAGCCTTCACTATTTCATCCTGGAATATCCAAGGCCTGAGGTCATCTGCCTTTGGCCTAAAGAGCAGGAATCTGGACTTCACCAAAGAAATCGGAAATACAGACATTGTCATCCTACAAGAAACATGGTATAGAGGAGACGGACCCACTGGTTGCCCTCTAGGTTACAGAGAGCTGGTAGTCCCATCCACCAAACTACCAGGTGTGAAACTGGGAAGGGACTCAGGGGGTATGCTAATTTGGTATAGAGCAGACCTAACTCACTCTATTAAATTAATCAAAACAGGAACATTTTACATTTGGTTAGAAATTCAAAAGGAAATTATCTCAACTGAGAAAAATGTCCTCCTGTGTGCTACCTATATCCCCCCACTAGAATCCCCATACTTTAATGAAGACAGTTTCTCCATCCTGGAGGGGGAAATCAATCATTTCCAGACCCAGGGACATGTACTAGTCTGTGGCGACCTAAATGCCAGAACTGGACAAGAACCTGACACCCTCAGCACACAGGGGGACAAACACCTACCTGGAGGTGACAGCATTCCCTCCCCCATATGCCCCCCTAGGCCCAACTACGACAACATAACCAACAAAAACGGGTCACGACTCCTGCAGCTCTGTCGCACACAGGGTATGTACATAGTCAATGGTAGGCTTCGAGGGGACTCTTGGCAGTAGTACTGTAGACTACTTTATCACTGACCTCAACCCAGAGTCTCTCAAAGCGTTCACAGTCAGCCCACTGACACCCCTATCAGACCACAGCAAAATCACAGTCTACTTGAACAGAGCAATACTCAATCATGAGGCATCAAAGCCAAAGGAACTGAATAATATTAAGAAATGCTATAGATGGAAGGAAAGTAGTGTTGAAACCTACCAAAAAACAATTAGGAAACAACAAATTCAATCCATTCTAGACAACTTCCTGGACAAAACGTTCCACTGTAATAGTGAAGGTGTAAACTTGGCAGTAGAAAACCTAAACAGTATATATGACCTCTCAGCTTCCCTATCAAATCTAAAAATCTCTTAACAGAAAACCAAAGAAAAGTAATAACAGTGATAAATGGTTTGATGAAGAATGCAAAAACCTAAGAAAGAAATTGAGAAACCTATCCAACCAAAAACATAGAGACCCAGAAAACCTGAGCCTACGCCTTCACTATGGTGAATCACTAAAACAATACAGAAATACACTACGGAAAAAGAAGGAACAGCATGTCAGAAATCAGCTCAATGTAATCGAAGAATCCATAGACTCTAACCACTTCTGGGAGCTATCTATCCAAAACAGAGATGTATGGGTAAACCACTTCTCCAATCTTTTTGTCCCTATAACAGAGAACAAACAGCAAAAAAATATACATGATCAAATGCAAATCTTAGAATCAACTATTAAAGACTACCAGAACCCACTGGATTCTCCAATTACATTGAATGAAGTACAGGACAAAATACAAACCCTCCAACCCAAAAAGTCATGTGGTGTTGATGGTATCCTCAATGAAATGATAAAATATACAGACCACAAATTTTAATTAGCTATACTTAAACTCTTTAACATCATCCTTAGCTCTGGCATCTTCCCCAATATTTGGAACCAAGGACTGATCACCCCAATCCACAAAAGTGGAGACAAATTTGACCCCAATAACTACCGTGGGATATGCGTCAACAGCAACCTTGGGAAAATCCTCTGCATTATAATTAACAGCAGACTAGTTCATTTCCTCAGTGAAAACAATGTACTGAGCAAATGTCAAATTGGCTTTTTACCAAATTACCGTACGACAGACCACGTATTCACCCTGCACACCCTAATTGACAAACAAACAAACCAAAACAAAGGCAAAGTCTTCTCATGCTTTGTTGATTTCAAAAAAGCTTTTGACTCAATTTATTTGGCATGAGGGTCTGCTATACAAATTGATGGAAAGTGGGGTTGGGGGAAAA